>NC_034012.1:23545088-23562174 GCF_000346465.2 Prunus persica
TTCAATCATAGGGGTCTTGACTGTCAGGGTAGTCGGCCCATCTTAATTTCTGCGTGGAATCTTTTTGACTAATTGATGGATTTTGTGTCTAACTGGAAGAGGAGGCTTGAGTGGATTGAGACCTTGGGGAAGCATCTTCATCATCATCCATCTGGGTGGGAGGCTTGAATCATTAATTATCAGGCCAATTTTTTTATTTCTGACTTGGATCTTCCTTCAATTAGGAGGGAAAAATGAGATGTGCCGGAGCAAGAAGGCTTTGACTGAGGGACCTTGACTGGAGGGAATTCAGTATTGACCTGGTCAACAATTCTTTCTGACTTGAACTTGTCCCACCATTTGATGGAGATCTGCCTAAAGATGATACGGGATTCCCAATTGACTTCATATGACCATTTTAAAATCCAAGGGACTTTGTATTTCGCTATGAAAATTAAAAGTTTTGGGAAAAACTGATTTTTCTTCTTTAAATTTGTATTTACTGGAAAAGTACATGACTGACTCTTTAAGGTTGGGGGGGGGGGAAGAATTTCAAGGGTTGGACCATGCTTTTCCCACCAGGAAATCAAAGTTGATAAACCATGAATGACTAAAATCCTCAGTTTGGTGGAGGAAAATAATGTGTCATGCTTCAATGTAATCGTAGTAATTATATTGAAGGCTGGAGTTAAGTGTCTTAAGAGAGTAAGGGTATTCACCCCATTCAGTTTGACTGAGAATTTTTTGAATATACATGGAGTGATAGAGAATGATATTCGGGTCATTTCTATCTTTGATTGGTCTAATTTCTAAGGTCTGGGTTTCGAGAAGAATATCTCAATAATATTTAAGTGACTTAGAAGGGTATGGGGGTATGTAATGGAAATTAGGGGGAAAATAGGCTTTGGCTATTTTGACTGGGCTAGACAAGTGATTAAAGCATGGTTCAATGAGAAAGAGGGCGTGACTGCTTTTTGGGAAGTAAGGAGAGGATTTTTTATGACTAATTGGGGAACAGGATGGTGAGGGGGTCAAGACTTGAAATGGATCATAACTGGAAATAAGAGCTAACTGATAATTGGGACGAATGTTACTGACTGTAGATCCTAAAGTAGTAAACCTATTTGATATTTGAATAGATGAATATCCAGGATGAGGGATGACTTTGGAAGGTTGCTCTGTTTTGACTGGGATCATTGAAGCTGGGAGTTGTCTAACTGATTGCTTGCCTTGCTTTTTTTTATTCTTTTTCTGCCATTGTTTTTCCTGAAGAAATTCTCTTGTAAGGAAATCTGGGATAGAATTTTCACTACCTCTCAAATATTCAATATCAAAATAAAAAATTCTTAAAATAGCTTGCCAACGTGCAAAAATCTGTTTTGATGCAATATTTTGAACATAATTTTCTAAAACATGTTTTGCACATTTACAGTCAACTCTGACTAAAAAATTTTGATTTATTAGGTCATCTTGGAATTTTGAAATGCATAATACTACATATAAAATTTCTTTTTTCATAGTACTATAATTACTTTGTGACTGTGTCCAAATTCCAAAATGGAATCAAACGAGTTGCTCTATTTGATTTGGATTGACTTTCTATTTTAGGATACCTCTATATCCATTTTCTGAGGTCTCAGTTTCAACTATTTTGAAGGAATTGGCTGATGGAATGCCAAGACAGGGTAGTGTTTTGACATGGATTTTGATTTGTTTAACAATTTCTGTATGAGTAGAGGTCCATGGAGGAGGATAACTTTGGAGTCTATCAAATAAGGGTTTACATTGCTTTCGCAGATTCTGATAAAAATCAGAGACATAGTTAAGAGATCCTAGAAACCTTTGAAGTTGACTTTTATCAAGAATTTGATCCGGGAATTTATCGGTAAAATGAATGACTCGATCAATTGGGCTGATTTGTGACTGACATATATTAAATCCAAGAAATCTTATATTGGTTTGGAATAGATTGATTTTTTTGGCTGAAATAACTAAATCATTTTTCTTGACTATTTGAAGGAATTTATACATGTGTTTCCAATATTGTTCTATTGACTGGAAGAAAATAAGGACATCATCAACATAAACTATGGAGAAATCACTGAATGGGTTGAATATTTCATTCATTATATTCTAAAATTCACTAGGCGCATTCTTTAGACCAAAATGCATGACATTCCATTCATAGTGACCAAATGGGGTAACAAAAGTAGTTTTATATTTGTCTGACTCTTGGATTTGAATTTGCCAAAATCCACTCTTCATATCAAATTTAGAGAAAATGACTGCTTTATCTAATCTATTGATTAAATCTCCCTTATTGGGGATCGAATATCTAATCCATTCTAATACCGTATTAAGGAGTTTATAATTAATGACTAATCTTGGGGCTTCTCTTTCTAATTCAGCATTTTTCTGAAAATAAAAAGCTAGACATGACCAAGGTGACTTGCTTTTACAGATTATCCCTTTTTGAAGTAATTATACAATTTCTTTTTTACAAAATTCCATAATTTCCTGACTCATTTGAATTTGCCTGGCCTTAGTAGGAATAATTTTTTCATTAAAGGCTTTTACATAAAGGAGACTGACTACGTGTTGTTTCATGTGCCAAAAGGCATTGGGGAGATCAGAACAAACCTCTTGTTTTAACTTTTCTTCAAATTTCTGAATCTGTGACTGTAAAGACAGATTATTAAGTTGTTGTTCAATTCTTTTGAATTTGGCTTCTTCTTTAAGAAAATCTGGTTGTTTATTTTTATTCTGGATTATCTTCAAAGTTTTTGAAACTGCATTTTTTTGCAGAGCTTTTAAATTATGCAACTCAAGTTTAGTTAAAACTTCAAACTTGACTTCTTCTCCCATATGAGTGGATGTGACTCTATTGTAATCTACTCGAAAGAGGTACAGGAGAGCTATGAAGGGTAGACCGAGGATAACTTCATCTGTAATATTTTTAACCAATACGAAAGAAGTTTTAAAACAGATCTTATTTTGACAAACATGGGCTTTTGAAATTTCATAGTCTAACTGAAGTGGTTTCCCAGAGGCAGTGCCTAACGTTTCTTTTGACTTTTTGTAATATTTGGTGGGGATTAAACCTTCTTGTATACACTTGAGGGTTCATCATTTGAATTTGCTTGACTTTCATATTGACTCCTAGAATTGGAATTTCTTCTTTCCATTAAATTAATTAAATCTTGTTTAATTTCGAAATTTTCATTTCATAATTTTTGACTTATTTGTCATAATTCTATTATCTCCTTTTTGATTGTTTTTACTTCCACTTGTAAATCTTGTAAAGTAACTTCTCTCTTTCTATTAAATCTTTATGAAGTTGTGTTTAAGCTTATTTTGGAAAATTACTTTGATTTGCATCTTCTTGTCCTATAACTTTTCATAATTTTCTTAGATATTCATATTTCAATTCTGGATTGTCAACCTTACTAATTAGATCTATTAATAACTCATCTTGTTCTTCCTGTTTCGTGAGCACACTTATTGACTTGGTTAAGGTATTACAACATTTATCATTACATCCAAACTGAATTTGTGGGAAGCTTGACTGAGAGTTTGAGGAGCGATAGTCTTCTGAGCTTGTTATTGAGATTTCATTTTCACTAGACTCAGAATTTTTTAATTCTAAAACTTTGATCAACTGGGCTTTGTCTTCTTCTGAAATCTTTAACTGCTTTATTGTGTCTTTTACTTTGCATTCATTAGCATAGTGACCAAATTTCTTACATTTCCAGCACTCAACTTTTCTTTTGTCTGTATTTTTCTTAAAGTTACTTTTCTTGTCTTTTTTGGGTGTTTTTGACCAAAATTTTCGAGGGTTAAATTTCTCTTACCATAAAATTCATCATTATGTCTAAAGGATTGTTTCCTACATGAATAATGTCTATTTTTACAAGTTTGTTGGTCATTATTCCCAGTCTTGACCTTTCTAGAGGGAGGAATAGGTACAAAACCGTATTGTTCACAAAAATCTCCTAATTCATATTTGGCTGACTTTCTATGTGACTGTATTTGTCTTCCTCTTTTTAAATCTATGCACATTTTCATGCCTGCTTCGTTAATCGTGCTAATTATATTACCATAAGTTAGATTATCGAAATCTATATGGCCTTGGTCGTTGCTTAAAATTGTTCGAATCTTATAAGCAAACAAATTGGGAAGACCATTAATGAATTTTTCTTTCCATAATGGTTGATTACTATCATCTCTTAACATAACTCTAGAAATAAAAGACATCTTTATACCATCTAAAATCACTTAATTTGGGGCCTCTGAGATTACTGAGATGGTCATGGATTCTGGCAGTAGTATTACTAGGTGTTCCTATAAAGTGTTCAATTATGGTATATAATGAAGTATTGACTCCATCTTCTATTCCCGTTCCTAATCGCTCGTCAAAAATAGGGAGACCTTCATTTATTTTTACTACATGTGTGATTTGTCGTTTTGACTCTTCGATTAAGTGTTTATCCCACCAAGAACATAAGGTTCCGGTAAATCCAGTTTCTAAAAGAGAAACGATTTCTGACTGTCTTAAATTGTGATTGGTTATATAATTGTTGGCTACCATAGACGTGTTGAAGTTTACTCAGAATCTCTTGTTTTGATAGACCATCGATATTCCATTCGTATAGTTTATCAGATGAGACTAAGAATTGACTTTGGGAATTTCTTTCTTCAAACTGGATGTTAGGGGGAGTTGGTTTAGCAATTTTTTGTTAGACTAGTAGGATTGACTTTGTTTCTTAGCCTATTAAGTTTCATATTATTGTTTATTTCTAGGTTATTAAAGGCGTTTTCAATTTTTGATATATTACTGGAATTTTTTTCATTACTGGTCATAGACTCAGTTTCAGAGAAATTGACTAAAACAGATGATTCTAGGACTTTGAGATCAGAAGGTTCAGGTTTTTCTTTAACTGGAGTTAATTGTTTAAGCATTTCTTCAATCTTTTCCATTGTGGGACTTATCTTGAGAGAGGAGTTTGGCTTTAAATCTTGGAATCTTACTAGAGGTTCCTCTTTCTGAGACTTAAGGGATATTTGTTGAGGGATTATTTTGTCAATTTGTCTCTATCTTATCTAATTGTTTTCCAATTACTATGAGGCTCTAGTTTGTATACTTATTTTGCTCAATTATTTTTTTTTCATTTTGCTCTACAATTTTGAAAGGACTTGCTTGGAGTTTTGCATTTTTATGGTTGATAACTATAGTTTCAACTGGGGGATGACTGGCTAAAACTTTGGTATTATCTTCTTTTTCCCAGTTTTCTTGGGTTAATGTTTTTAACTCTTTGGACATGTAGTGACTTTCAACAAAATCAAGGTAAAATATTTCTAACTTAGTATTCTTCAGAAAAATTTTCCGTTCATTAAAGATTTGTTGTCTTTGTTTTTTATTTGGATAGACTGTGTGATAGTTATTTCTTCTTCCTAGATTTTTTGGAGCATTTAAATATTTGTTTAGAATTTTCCAATGAATTTTGGATTCTTTGTTGAGGGTTCGTAACTGATTGTCTACTGGAATGGCTTCAGCTTCAAAATCAGTTTGTGTGGGGGAATTTGGGGAATTGAATTTCTCATCTTCTTTTACTGGTATCTTACCGTAACAAGGATGGTTGACTTGAGAGGTTTTTCTTAAAGATTCTAATTTTAAATCAATTAACGTTTTTTCTAACTCTAGGTCTCTTTCTAGAGTGGAGGAAGACACAATGAAAGAATGCCTAGCAGGATGTTTGAAAGAATGACTAGGTGTTGGAAGTTGTTGTATTTGGACTGAAGACTTAAATAGAGGTTGGTTTCCAAAATTGATTTTGACTGTACCATCTAAATATTGTTGGATATAATCAAGATTATTCAAATTATGCTGAATAGGTGTAGGTTGACTTTCAGTTGCTAATGTCCAATCTAAAGGTAACTTGACATCAGACCACTTAATTGCATGAGAGACTCTAATATTGGCGTTTGCTTTACTACTTTGGATTAATAAAGTTTGATCCTTGGGGCTTTTATTAAGGGCTTGGAAGTTCATGTTGGTTCCTATGACTTTGTGGTAAATTCTATAAACTAGAGCTAAAGGTTGAGTTCCGGGTAGGACTTCATAACCTTCAGTTTTTATATTTAATGTTAAGGTTTTTAATATGTAGGGATCACTAAGACTTACTGTAAAATCTGGGTAACAATTAAAATGGATTGGCCTGTTAAATAATGTAACACCCCGACTCTAAATTTAATTAATTTTGAATTTACGGATTTGCCCTTAGGGTAGGGGTATTTTGGTCATTTTATTACCCGGACAAAGTTTGGGGCAGTGGCTGGTATTTTTGCGTAGATCGTATTGAGATGAGTCCGTAGACACGTAGTGGGCTCGATTCGGAGTTGTAACGAAGAAGTTACGATCAAAACATCGACAATGGCAAAACCGTAAGTATTTCGAAGTTGATTTTTAAAAACCAGATTTTTCCTCTCTCTCTCTCTCTCTCTCTCTCTCTCTCTCTCTCTCTCTCCCTCTCCCTCCCTCCCATGCGAACAGAACCTCTCCCCCATTTTTTTTCTTTTTTTTTCTTCTCTTACGACAGCACCTTCATGCCTCCACCATCGCCATCACACACCTCCAAACTGAGCGGCACTGGTTCCGTTGGAACCACCACACTTCCTTCTTTCCGTCCCAACCCACCGCCACCTCGATTCACCGCTGCCGTCGCCGGAAACAGCCACGAAATGAAGCTGTTTTGACAGTTTTTCATCCAACTTTCGGCCTCTCGTTCTCTCTCATTTCTCCACCAAATTTGACGAGTAAGGTATGGTTTTCTACCTATTTTCCATGCTCTAGCTGATGGTTGGGTAGGATTTCGTTAATTTTGAGCTTAGGTCAGTTGAATTTCAACTTAGGGTTCGGCCGGTTTTGGATTTCCGATTCCGGCCACTTCCGGTCACTTTTTGGGGTAGGCCCAAGAACAAAAGTGACTCAAAATACGGTGTTGTACCTAGGATAGGAGTCTTGAGCCGAGGTGTTGAGTTTTTCCGACGAAGGGTAATCGCTTTGGACACCCACGCGCTGCCAGCGCGTGTGGCGGCGCGTGGGCACTGTAGCAAACGTGCATTTTTGTCCCAATGTGTTCTCCTGGTCCAACCGAGCGCGTAGGTACCTTCGGATTCCAATTTGGTTGACGTTTGAAACCCCGAACAAATTTCACATATTAGGAGTTATCCGGGTTCGCCATGTTCGGACCGTTGGATCGACTCCATTCCAATATATGTTACTCTAGACTTTCCTAGGAACGTGTAGGAATTCGCGGATTATGAATCGGAGACCCGGATGTTCCGATTCAATAATTTAAAGCTGTTGTTCAATTCTTTTAAATCTAATTTCTTCTTTAATAAAACTCAACTGGTTATTTTTCCGAATGATTTGTATCGACCTGGACACTGACTGTTTTTGCAAGGTTTTCAAATTATGCAACTCTGGTTTAGACAGAAATTCAAATTTGACCTTTTCGCCTAAATGGGTAGAGATGACACCATCATAGTCTACCTGGAAGGGATACAATAAGGCAATAAAAGGTAATCCTAAAATGACATCGTCAGTGATGTTTTTGACTAAGACAAATGAGGTTTTGAAGCAGACTTTATTCTGGCAGATATGGGCTTTAGGCAGTTCAAAATTTAACTGGAGTGTTTTTCCTGAAGCAGTGCTTAGGGATTCTCTAGACCTTTGGTAAAACTTAGTAGGAATTAGACCTTCCTGAATACAGTTAAGATCAGCTCCTGAGTCAAATAGGGCAACTGTGGTAAATTCAAAATTTTGGACGAATATTGTCACTTTCGAGTACCATTTTCTAAGGTTAACTTGTTTAATTAAATTTGCAACTTGTTGGCTATCAGAAGGTTCATCATCAGAGTTGTTTGGACTTTCTGACCGGTTTTTGAACTCAAAAGACTCTTTTTTCAAAAGACTGGCTAAATCTTGTTTGATCGTGTAATTCTCACTTTGTAACTTATGACTTACTTGTTTTAATTCAACGATCTCTTTTTAAATCAATTTTACTTCTAATTGGAGGTCTTGTAAGGTAATTTCTTTCTTTTGAGCAAATTTCTCTAAAGTAGTATTTAAACTAATCAACTGGGGAATAGAATGACTTAGGCTTTCTTGGCTAATGACCTTTCTTAATTTCTTTAAATATTCTGATTTTAATTCGGGATTCTCAACTTTGCTTATTAGGTCTATTAATAATTCCTCTTGTTCTTCTTGTTTAGTAAGGACATAAATGGATTTTAATCTATTACAACATTTATCTTTGCAACCAATTTGGATATTGGGTGAGCTTGACTATGATTCTGAAGACTGGTCAGAATCAGACTCAGAGCTGGCCATTATGGTTTCATCATTGCTTGTTTCAGAGTCTCGCAACTCCAAAACTTTTAGCAATTTTTCTTTTTCTTCATCTGCAATTTTCAACTGTTTAATAGTATCTTTTACTTTGCATTCAGAGGTATAATGACCAAACTTTTGACATTTGAAACATTTGACTTTAGTTTTATCATTATTTCTCTTGGAATGGTGATTCTTTTGACCTGTTGGGGCTTTCGACCAATTTTTCTTGGGGGAAAATTTCCTTTTCTTATAGAACTCATGATTACTATCATTATGTCGAGAAAATTGTTTTCTTCGGAAAGAATAACGATTTTTTCTAAGGTGACTAGGCTTATTTTTCCTGGAAGGAGGGATGCTAATAAGACCATACTGTTCACAGAAATTACCCAATTCGTATTTGGCTGATTTCCTATCGGACTGTATTTGTCTACTAATTTTAAAGTCAATACACATTTTCATGCCAACTTGGTTGATTGTACTTATGATATTTCCATATGTCAAACTATCCCAATCTATATGACCTTGTTCATTACTCAAAGTTGTGCGTATTCTATGGGCAAACAGGTTTGGAAGACCATTAACGAATTTTTCTTTCCAAAAAGGTTTATTACTATCATCCCTAAGCATGACTCTAGAGATGAAGACATCTTTGTACCATCTGAAATCAGACAATTTGGGACATCTAAGGTTGCTTAGCTGGTCATGTATCCTAGCAGTGGTATTACTAGGGGTTCCAAAGAAATGCTCAATTATTGTGTAAAACAAAGTGTTGACTCCATCTTCTATACATTGACCTATTTGTTCATCGAATATAGGGATACCTTCTTCATTAAGTTTTACAGCATGAATGATTAGATTTTTAGACTCAGGGGTTAAGTGTTTGTCCCACCAATACCTGAGAGTACCGGTAAACCCAGTAACTAACAGGGGTACGATTTCAGATTGTCTGAAACTGTGATTGGTGATGTAACTGATGGCGACCATAGACATATGTTGTAACTTAATTAAGATTTCTTGCTCAGATAGACCATCAATATTCCATTCATACAATTTGTCAGAAGAAACCGAAAACTGGGTTTGGAAGTTTCTTTCCTCAAATTGGATATCCGGAGGTGTTGGTCTAGGGTACCAATTTTTGGTCAAGCTAGTGGGGCTTATGTGTCTATCTAATCTTTTGATTTTGGGTTCAACTTGGACTTCTAAATTTTTGAAAGCGTCTTCTATTTTTGAAATATTACTAGTTTCAGATTCTGTTGTCTCAGACTCAGAGGAGTTTATGATTGCAGAAGAATCTAGTGTTTTAAGACCAGATTTTTCCGCTCTACTTGGGATCAATTGTTCTAACATTTCTTCAATTTTCTTCATTGTGGGCTTTATCTTAAGCGTGGGGCTCGACTTAAGATCCTGGAATTGAACTATTGGTTTTTCAATTTTTGTTTTAGACTTAATTTCTGGGGAACTTATCTTGTCTATTTTGGTTTCAATTGTATCTAATTGCTTTCCTATGACAATTAAACTCTGATTGGTATAATTATTCTGCTCAATTAGTCTTCTATTATCATCATTGTTTTCAAAGGTTTTGAAGGGGCTAGCAGGTATAGGTGTATTCTTATGGTTGATGATTATGGTATCAACTGAGGGATGACTAGCTTCAACTTCTGACATGTCGATCATTTTCCAGCCACTTGGGCGGGGATGAGTAGCAGACTTAGACAGAGACCGTAACTCTTACGGCTCTGATACCAAGAAAAGGGATGAACCAAGAAAAGGGATGAACATATCAGAGATAGAAGATAAACAAAATACAGAATGATGCAGTAAAATAATGCTTATATGAAATTACTCAAAATAGAGATAATTGAAAATAATGTTATAAAATAACCTGGAATATATGCGGATATTGAGCTGCACGTAAAATAGATGAGACACAGCTTTTAACGAGGTTCGGCTATGCCTACGTCCTCGGAGAGTAGCAGCAGTAACCTTTCACTATAAAATGATATGGCTACAACTTTAGTGTTTACAACATATGTGGCTCACTGAATTTTCTCTCTAGGAGAATTTCTCTCTGCTTTCTCTTCTCTCTTTTCTTTTTCTTCTTTTCTTATTTCTTCTTTCTCTGATGGTGGTCTTATTTATAGGCTGAAATAATCACTATTCACTATTCACCCGTGACAGACAAACTCTACCAAAGTCTCCAAATGAATAGTAATGAATTCACCCGTGACAGACAAACTCTACCAAAGTCTCCAAAATGAATAGTAATGAATAGTTAGTGGGCTCCACACCAAGACTTTGTTGTAAAAGTGGAGTCTGGAGTCCCCAAAATGCCCCCCCTAATGTCTATAAATTGGGCTTTCCTTACTTGTAAATGAAACACACAGAAATCTGAATGAGAGTTTCTTCTCTCTATCTCAATTCTCTCGATTTCCCTCTACATTTACAACACGTTATCAGCACGAGTCTTTAACCGGCTGAGTTCTCTGATGAAACCCATTTAGATAAACCAACAGCAGTAAGCAACAAATTGATCAGTATTTCAGAATCTCTGATTTCTTGATCTCAGAAATTGATCAAGACACCCAAAACCCCTTTAACCTGTGCATCTTACTCAAGCCCCTCTCTTTCTCTTTCTCCATAGCTCAACAGCAAGACCCACATCACAAATTCTCCAATTCTTTGAACCCATTGAAGAAAAACCAGAAGAAATTAGCTGGTTTGTCGAAATGGGTTCGGATTCGTTGCCCATGAAACCCACACCGATCCCAACCCAAGATGAAGAGCTTCCAAACCCAGCTACGGCTCTGCTCTCTTTTCCTTTCCCTTGAAGCCCGAGGCTCCACACTTGTCTCAGCCCATCGCACAAGGCGATTAAGGCTCCAAGTTCTCTGAAGTTACCGGTTACCTATTTCCAAGTTCTAGCCGACGACCTCCAGAGCCTGAGCTTCACCTCCACCACAGCAACCAAGCGCAGCACAAGCTCCGCCTCCGAATCCACGCTCACGGCTTCCGCCTCCTCCTCGGCGCGCATAGCACCCGTCCCTCGTCTCCAATGTCTAGCGTAACTGTTAGGATATGGATTGCCATATTGTTCTTGAGCTGTGCTTGTTATTGTTCTTATGGGGCTGTGGTTGAGGACGATGTGAAGTGTCTTCAGAGCCTTAAGCAATCTCTGAAAGACCCACTTGGAAAGCTGGTCTCTTGGGATTTCAGGAACACGTCTGTGGTTTCCATGTGCAAGTTTGTGGGAGTTACCTGCTGGAACGATCGAGAGAACCGCATATTAAACCTTGAGCTCAGAGACATGGAGCTTTCTGGTGCTATTGCGAAGGACATAGAGTACTGTTCTAGCCTTCAGAATCTGGATCTTGGAGGCAACAAGCTTTCTGGGTCGATCCCTCCTGATATTTGTACTTGGTTGCCGTTTTTGGTGACCTTGGACTTTTCCAACAATGATTTCTCAGGCTCAATCCCAACTGATCTGCAGACCGAGAGGTTTACTCTGCGGCCAAGGCGGTCGGGTTCGGTGACGTCGACTTGGTGGCGGCCGAGACCGGTTGGCCTTCGTCTTGCGAGTTCTCTGTCTGCTCGGTTCAGAACAGCCGTGGAATTCCAAGAACCAGCTCTGGTTGGCTTTGGAATCTGGTTTTGCTAAGTGGTCAGCCGGATTTGCAAACCACTGTTTAGAAAGGCATCATTGTTAAGGCCTAAAGCGTCTTGAAGAAAGCTATGGCACTAAGCAGGAAGTGTAAGTAATTATTGCACTAACCATGTGCACAGCCTACACACCGATAAAGAAAAGCAAACCCACCGACAGAAAGAAAAAATTAAATATTTAAAAAAAAAATAAAAAAAATAAAAAAAAAAAGGGGTCTGAAGCATCTTTTAATAAAAACAGCAAAACCTACCGACCCACCGAAAGAATAAGTGATAAGATCTCTGCTCCCTTATATTCTCTATTATTTCCTATTATATTTATCTGCTTTTCTTTTACTAACCATTAACAAAAATGGACCCTTGGTAATACTAAACATGTTATCAGTGGGAGACCGTTACTAATACTAACACTTTACTTTATGAAATTTACTTTACTGCAAATTTACTTTACCGCACATTTATTTTATTTACTGTATGGTGTAGGTTTATTACCCATACAACAGTATTTATTTAAAAGGGTGGCGCGGGTTTATCGTCCACGCCTTTACTTTTATTTAAATGTATGGAGCAGAATTAGTGCCCATACAAGCACATTTAATTTACCGCACATTTACATTTATTTAAAAGGGTGGTGCGGGTTTATCGTCCACGCCTTTGCTTTTATTTAAATGTATGGAGCAGAATTAGTGCCCATACAAGCACATTTAATTTACCGCACATTTACATTTATTTAAAAGGGTGGTGCGGGTTTATCGTCCACGCCTTTACTTTTATTTAAATGTATGGTGCGGGTTTATCGTCCATACCAGTAATTTATTTACCAGCAATTTATTTTATGGATTAATTGTGCTGTATGATGAGTTTTTACAGTATGCAGATCAGGACCAGAAGTTCCTTGATCCTCATCATACAATTACGTCAGGACTTGAAGATCCTTCATGATGATATTAATATGAGAGCTGGCAGTCTCTCCGGTACTGTATTTGTAAACATGTGATCGAAATTAAGGGTCCTTGATCCCTGACATGTAAATAAGGACCTAGAGTTCCTTAATGATGTAACAGTACCGTATTGGTTCATAGTGCCGTACACATTGATGATAACTGTACTGGCAGATGAATAGATACGTATTCATGACTTGATGAATAGTACTATTCACATGAATAGTGACGTATGCATAAATATGAACCATTTTGGGTAAACCGTCACTATATATAAAAGGGAACCTGCAGTTTCATGGTGCCGTACACATTGATGATAACTGTACTGGCAGATGAATAGATACGTATTCATGACTTGATGAATAGTACTATTCACATGAATAGTAACGTATGCATAAATATGAACCATTTTGGGTAAACCGTCACTATATACAAAAAGGGAACCTGCAGTTCCTTAAACTCATGGATGAGCAATTAAATGAGATGCCAGAAGTTCCTCAAAATATGGACAATTATGTAAGGGCTTGAAGTCCCGAAATATGTACAGAAAATTGTAAAAATGTCCATACCATGAGAATATGTGGCTTTGGCCTGAAGTTCAAAATTTAACAGTGTTGAGAACCTGAAGTTCCAACAATTAAATGGACAACCCTTGAGATATTATTGCAAATTGTGGTATGCCACATATTTCTTTGGCATAAGAAGATGATGAATTTAAAGTTCGATTTTGCTATAATCGACACCTCAAGGAAGAAATATATTTTGTGAATTCCGGTTGTTAAGAATACACCGCGAAATGGATAATATCAAAATAAACCTTAAATAATGAATTGAGGCTCCCCACATATTTTGTTATATCTGGGCCGGAAGCCCATGGATCCAAATATATGAGAGATCCTGAACTTGAAGTTGTGGGTATATAGTAGTTAATGCTCTTCACTACTATATTGTGATATTATCATGGCTTTTACTCAATTCATATTTCATGTCCATTTGAAAAGGGCAAATAAATTCTGAGTTTGTGTTTAGCCCAAGACAAAAGTTCCGGGCTCCCATACGTTGAAATATGAAATTTGGGAGACTCGATGTGGTTATTTGAACCTATAAGGCACAAGATTCCAAACCGTCATTTTGAAAAGACGTAAAAACCACAGGTGCAAATTTTAAGAATGTGTGCAATTATTATAACAGGAAAGGAGCAAGTTGAAACGCAGTTGCTCCAATCAAGTTTTGCAAAGGCAATATCTATCGGAGGAAATATGGCTACAGTTTCCAGGATCCCAATATTATCTCAGATCCCCATATTATCTTTTTCTTTCCCAGATTCCAAAACTTCACGTGGCCTCCATTAAATGTTTGTCGGCACTTTCTACGTTTTCAAAGTTTTATTTTCATCAAAAGCCGATCTTGCTTTACGGATTTCACGGAGCTACTTTTTCAAAAGTACCCCGAGAATCTCGCAATTTTCTTATGGTTAATTTGAAATTCACCGGTTCTACCTATTTGTGTATAAATGTGTTACTAACGAAATTTTCTTTGCAGAAGACATCCAGTTTTCTCCATACCTAGTGATGCGATATCTACTTGTTTTTCTTATCACTGAGCACTTAATATGCCCGAGAAGCAAGACTATCTCTGATCATCCATTCAGGAAGCGAGACTATCCCTGATCACGTTTCCGCTGCATTAGGGAACTGTGAAGGCGATCTTATGCTCTAATCTCCGGAAGTCCTTCTAGACTAGGAGATATGAGAGCTTATTGTCTGCTCCCATCAGCTTCCTTCCCTGATTGCTTACCTTCTCTGTTTACATTTTTTCTCTTTCTGTAACTCTCTGAGGATTATTTGTTTTTGACAGAGAAAAGAGTTGTGATTTTACTCTTGCAGGATATAACTAGATCATCAAGCGCTACATTTACTGGGCCGATACAAGCTTGAATGATACTTGAGAAAAGTTTCTCCCACCTAAGGACGTAAGCAATACTTGTGTTATTTTATGCTTATATACTTATTTGATATTTTATCTTGAAAGATAAGTCCGTTCCAAAAGAATGGCTTGTATGTATCCATGAATTATTAATGCAAATTTTACAGATTGTAAGTTGGATACATTGATAATACACTGCACAGATTAAAATCCCATAAGAACAGAATATGGGTATAGCAGTGATCAATATGATGCACGCCTGTTGCGTAGCAAATGATGTGGATTGAAGTCCCGAAAGGACAATCCTTTGACATGTCAATATTGATATTATGCACGCCTAATGCGTAGCAAATTATATGGGTTCATGTCCCAGAAATTAATTGACATGTATGTATTAATCTGTGGCATGCCTGCAGCATGACAGATATATGGGTTCTAAATATTCCAACTCCCTAAATGGAGATTTTCCACGCCCTATGTAAAATAACGCTCCATTGGAGGTTATAATCCACATTCTCACATAATAAAAGCCCCATGAAGTGGCTTGGGTACCCAAAAGCAAAGAAATGCTTATAATTGATGCATGCGCATGCACATGAGAATGATGGGATCATGAATTGATGAATGATAATTTTTGATCATGAATTGATGAATGACAATTTTTTGTTTTTGGAGTAGCTACTCAAATCATCAATGGGCTGTGTTGATTGGAACCACGTTCAATTATTAAATGTCGACAATATCATTGGCCAAAATGGAACGAGGTAATTCCATTATAAATGAGAATGAACGTGAAAGAACAAACCCACAATACGAACCCCAAAATTTGTTAATACTGAATTTATACTTGGGTGTTCGGAATAAAAGGGAATATACCTACTTTGTATGACACACTGTTTCTAGCAGAAACAAAGAATGTTGGGTTTTTCTCCATATTTACAGATTCAATTGTGCCCCCCTTATTACACAATTACGGAGACCAACATATTATCTTTAAGGGTTATTAAATGCACAGAGCATATCGCCAGAAGCGATTCCCTAAAAGATGTATAAATAGCTGGGTTAAAGCTATATAATGTGTCATAAAGTTTAATCCTTTTTTTTTTAGACAAAATCCGTTGAGAGGATTGACATTGCATAAAGCAAGTCCCTAAAGGACATGTGCTTGAAGCACAAAATTTGTACTCAATATTAATATGCATAAATTACCTCAGTGAGTACATTGATTATAATGTGATTGCAACACATTAAAGATTCTGCAGAATTCACGAAATATTTGTCTCGACTTAAGGATCGAGCATTGTGCCAACGAGATTCTTGCTTATACTAAGAAAGTATTGAAGCATTTTTATGAGGATTATCCGTTGGTCCTTAAATATTTTTCCAGAAGTATACTAGACCAGATAGAGCTCAGCTCCACACTGTACTCTTTTTCCTTCATCCAGGTTTTTATCCCATTGGGTTTTTCCTGGTAAGGTTTTAACGAGGCAGTGTCGCTCAAAGGTTTAGGGTATACTATGAAAGTTTTTATGGTCGCTTACTGGACAAAAGCTAGTCCTAAATTTTTCAGGGGGAGATATTCATGAGGGGGAGAAAGGTTTTAATAAAGACCTTTATACACTGTACTCTTTTTCCTTCATCCAGGTTTTTATCCCACTGGGTTTTTCCTGGTAAGGTTTTAACGAGGCAGTGTCGCTCAAGATTGACTCACAGAAGCAGTGTCAACTACGATATTCAGAAAGCTGATCAACAGTATGACTTAAAGATATTTTGCCAAGCATCAGGAGGAGCGCACCATCAATAAAGATCTTCAAACACCGTACTCTTTTTTTCCTTCGTCCGGGTTTTTATCCCACTGGGTTTTTCCTGGCAAGGTTTTAACGAGGCAGTGTCGCACGCGCGTCAATATACTTAGAATTTTATGTTACACATGATTATGTACTCTTTTTCCCTTTGTCCAGTTTTTTTGTCCCACTGGGTTTTTATTGGCAAGGTTTTTAACGAGACATATTCTGTATCATTTGTGGTCTCCAAGGGGGAGTGTTGTAAAAGTGGAGTCTGGAGTCCCCAAAATGCCCCCCCTAATGTCTATAAATTGGGCTTTCCTTACTTGTAAATGAAACACACAGAAATCTGAATGAGAGTTTCTTCTCTCTATGTTGTAAAAGTCTTGGTGTGGAGCCTACTAACT
>NC_034012.1:23563832-23567077 GCF_000346465.2 Prunus persica
ATACATTATTTTCATTATCGTGCTGATAACATGTTATAAAATAACCTGGAATATATGCGGATATTGAGCTGCACGTAAAATAGATGACACAGCTTTTAACGAGGTTCGGCTATGCCTACGTCCTCGGAGAGCAGCAGCAGTAACCTTTCACTATAAAATGATATGGCTACAGCTTTAGTGTTTACAACATATGTGGCTCACTGAATTTTCTCTCTAGGAGAATTTCTCTCTGCTTTCTCTTCTCTCTTTTCTTTTTCTTCTTTTCTTATTTCTTCTTTCTCTGATGGTGGTCTTATTTATAGGCTGAAATAATCACTATTCACTATTCACCCGTGACAGACAAACTCTACCAAAGTCTCCAAATGAATAGTAATGAATTCACCCGTGACAGACAAACTCTACCAAAGTCTCCAAATGAATAGTAATGAATAGTTAGTAGGCTCCACACCAAGACTTTTACAACAAATAACAACTTTTATATATATATATATATATCACATGCACAAATGAATACTTCAATTCCTTTTTACTTCCATACAGTGCCAAAAAAACCCTTATAATTCCCGCATGCAAACATGCATAAATTTCCAACATTTCCCATATCCAAGTAAAAACAAATATAAGTTTAAAAATACCTTTTTATGCATGAAATTTAAACTTTAAAACAATTCTTATTTAAAACAAAGCCCACTCACAGAAAGTCCAAGCTGGTAGTGCCCGATGGGGGTCTCGTCTGCTAGCTAGCCAGAGCCTGAGCACCTATTGAAGAAATATCGAGATATGTTAAAAATTGTATTTCGAACACGAACTTTAAGTTAGAAAGAAAACCCTAATTCCCGGGATTTAATGCGTAGTTCCTGCTGGAGAGAATATGAAAAATAGGAGTGAGAGATGGATACCTGGAGAAAATTGATGAGAATAACCTATTGAGAAGATAGCAGAGAACCCTAGGGAGAAGAATGAAAAGAGTGTTTAATTTTTCATGGTAGAACGCGTGTTCTTTTCCCTAGTCTTATAATTAAGCGTATATTATCTAAACTGGTGTGTGTGAGTTGAATTAGTTAGTCAGAAAAGGAGAGTATTAAAAATCCAACCCATTTAAAATAGTCAAGTAATTAAATAATACAAGTTGACACCAACATGACATGGACTATTTACTCCTATCCAAAGTCTAATACGGTGTATCAAATGAGCCCTTAGTACTCTCATCACCTGACTAACTAATACAATTCACAGACCCCGGTTTAGATAATACACGCTTAATTATAAGATTAGGGAAAGAAAGAACACACACACTCACTCTCTCTCTCTCAAGTTGATTAGCAACTGATGACTATTCTGACTAGCCTATAAACCCAGCAGGTTGACTCTTCCTCCAGCCCCTAATGAACGAAATAATTTGTTGTGCCATAGACAGACTCAATCAAATCCCTTCATCTCCAACCACAGATTCTCACAATTTTGGTTCCCTTTCAATTTTGATTGCTACCCATCTTAGTTTCAAGTATGTGTTGTTCAATATCTTCAATTGTGTGAGAAATTATTTGCTACACAAATTGACAGATTTGGTGGACGGTTGGTGTGGGCGTGGGGGTAGGGGCTGCTCATGGTCCAGATTTAGGGTTGGGTGTGTTGAGAAGATTTGGGGATGGACTATGATTGAAAGAAATCGAAAGGTGCTCCTACACCCAAAAAACCTAGTAGAATTTGGTGAATCTGATAGTAGAGCTTCAAAAATTAGATTTCTATTATTGGGTTGAGTTATTGATAACAGAGAAACATCAATTTCTATGGTTCTTGGTTGTGGGTGGTTCAACGCTCCCAATCAACAAGATAACCTTCCTAAGCGAAACATAATTATATACATCCTTGATGATGGAATGGAACTGAAGATCCAATTGATGATATAGAAAGGCACTATAGTTTTATTCTTAAAAATTCAACAATTTATCGAAAAAGGAAAAAAAGTGGATAATTGTGGAGGAAATAATGGTGTCAGAAGCAAATGGAGCCCGATCAACAGTATCCAACAGAGCACCAAACACAATATAACTTGTATTTATCTGGAACAGAACAAAACGCCTAATAATATAATAGATAAATGTTATTACTCTCCGAAACAAATTACTACTATTCGACAAAAATTAATCAGTACAATCCAACGTACCAAACAATCCCATAGTTTTGGTGGTGGTTTCAACAAGAAAGTGAGTGCGATTTTGTTTGTAGTTCATATGTAAACTTGTTGCGCCTCCATTTAGTAAATGTTTAAAAGTATTTTGACATACAAATGTTCGTCAATCACTTTCATATACAAATGTTTCTCAATCATCTAGGTTTTCACCACAAGCGAAACAAAATTCTCTAATTTCCAAAAGTATTTAGAGAAAATAATTGAGAAGAAATATACCACTACTAGTGAGAAGAAATATACCACTACAAAGTTCACCCAGCATGGATATGTTGAATTGCTAGTGAGAAGAAATATACCACTACAAAGTTCACCCAGCATGGATATGTTGAACTGCTAGTGACCCTTTCTAAAGAGGAGCATGGATTGTGTGTTTTCTATTGGAATGTGTGCGTTAACACTACGTTTAAGGTTAATCAATAATGAGTGATAGAAGCTGATATAAAAACACAATACTTTTATATTTATTCTTTTCTTTATGTAGAAGTATTATTATTTTAATATCAAAAATTCTAGGCAACACTTGCATATCTCATTTAATATGTTCCATTTGCAAAAGAATGACGAGCTCTATGTTTTGGCTACAAATGAGAAGCCTCTCTTGTGGTAAAAAAGCTAGATGATGTACAATTTTACTTTATGCAATAATACTTAAACACTTTGTCAATTAATACATTAACACTTGGTCACTTTTTTGTGATTTTTCTGTGCAATAATACTTAAAACGCTTTTGTCACTTAAACTATTTCATTACATTTTGTAACTTTCTCTACTTAGAGAAAGTTGTTCTTAAAGTCCGAGCATTGGGCAACCTGAGATCTCAGTAGCAGTTATTTCTTTAGACTTAAGGATGCCATGCTTTGTGGCAAATTGAAGGATGTAACCCACCCAAGTAAAATGAAAATGGAGATAATGGATAAAGAAAGTCTAGAAGCTGTAATTGACTCGCTCGGCAAGAGTTTTCATTCTGATCTTATTTGTTCATGAATTATAGCTTCGTGAAAGAAGAAAAGGCTTGAGACTAGGTAATAAACACTATTTTGATTTTTACGAC
>NC_034012.1:23567177-23641276 GCF_000346465.2 Prunus persica
TTCAGCTTTTCATCCATATTTGTCATATATCATAATAGCAGTTACGGAACATTAGAGTCCGCATAGTAAAATAGTAATAACAAATAGAGTCATAAAATCAAAAAATTGGTTATTACCTTGTCTCTAGCCATTTTTTCTTTCACGAAGCTATAATTCATGACAACAAGATCATAATGAAACTCCTGCCCGAGCGAGTCAATTACATCGCCCAGAGTTTCTTTATCCATTATCTCCATTTTCTTTTTAATTGGTTGGGTTACATTCTTCAATTTGCCACAAAGCATTGCATCCTTAAAATATGTTCAATCTAACTCGTCTAAAAAAACAACTGCTACTGAGATCTCAAGTTGCCCAATACTCAAACTTTAAGAACAACTTTCTCTAAGTAGAGAAAGTTACAAAATGTAATGAAATAGTTTAAGTGACAAAGTGTAAAGTATTATTGCACAGAAAAATCACAAGAAAGTAACAAAGTGTTTATGTACTGATTGATAAAGTGTTTACGTATTATTGCATAAAGTAAAATTGTACCTCATCTAACTTTTTCACCACAAGAAAGGCTTCTCATTTGTAGCCAAAACATAGAGCTCATCATTCTTTTGCAAATTGAACATATTAAATGAGATATGCAAGTATTGCCTAGAATTTTTTATATTAAAATAATAATACTTCTACATAAAGAAAATAATAAACATAAAAGTGTCGTGTTTTAATATCAGCTTTTATCACTCATTATTGACTGACCTTAAACGTAGTGTTAATGCACCCATTCCAATAGAAAATACACAATCCATGCTCCTCTTTAGAAAGGGTCTGTAGCAGTTCAACATATCCATGCCGGGTGAGCTTTGTGGTAAGACCTCAAGTTCTTGGCAGTCCCCATTTTTTCCCTTTCCAGTTTCAGAGATGCCTGAATTTGACCCATTTGTATGACCACCCTAGTTATGATTAAAGTACATTGATTATGTCATCATTTAATCAATACATGTGTTATGAGAGGTCAAACATAAGTAAGCTCAAAAATGCTAGAATTCTACTTTATTGATGCTATGTGAGATAAGAGAAATAAATGTGCAAACCTTGGGAAGAGGAACTTTCTAAGCATGGAATATGGAATCCTTAAGAGCTTGAAAATTTCATGCTCCTCGAAAATGTCAAATTCGTGTATCCTGCAGCCATTATGTATGTTACAATTGAAAATCAAAGAAATAAATTTTTAGTTCAAACTTAAAATAAACAAAAACAACCACCTTAAGTTTAAATTGACATCAATCCGAGTATCAAGTCGAGGGATTAGCATCACAGCATCATCGATTCTCCCTTGTTGATGCTGCTGCTATCCAACATAATTCTACAATGGAAAAAAGAATTCTCAACTTCAACTTACACAAAGAAAGATAAAACCAAAAATGGTTGCAAGCAAATCATTAAGCATACCATCCTCAATTGTGCAGCCACTAGGGTTCTGAGGTCGTTCATGGTTTTTGCTTTTGAAGTAGAGCCCAACTTGTCCATCAGCGAGAGAACATTAGCTGTAACAAAACCAAATACAAACTGATAAAAGTTAGCACTGAGTCAGTATATTTTTGGTCGAGAATGAGAATTTTATTAGAAGATTACAAGGGAAACAAACACTAGCAAACAGCCCAAACAAAGGAACAAAAAAAAGGCCAGGATCATACCAATAAAACAAACTAAAACTAGGACTAAAACAAGACAAGGATGGATCCAAATCCAGCTGTGTCTGATGTTTCTGCCCCCAATAAAAAAAAAACGATATGCAACATCAGCAGCACTACAAATAGAAAAGTCAACTACTAAACTCCAAAGACAAGAAGAAATTAATTAGCACAGGAGCACTTGATATTGAGAGAGAGAGAGAGAGAGAGAGAGAGAGAGAGAGAGAGAGAGAGAATACCAATGGCAACAAGAGCACAGGCATCGCCCTCAATCTTCTTCTGGTAATAAATTAGACTGTAGCGTCCCACAAATTCAAGTTCTTTGCTGTATATTCTCTTTTCCCAGGACGATGCCATTGTATATTATTGTTTGTAAAATAACTATAATCCAAAACAAAACAAAAAAACCAATAATTAATCTTCATTGATCACATAAACCAACTACAAAATGATGTACATGCATTATCATTAAAATATCAATATTAAGTGTCAAATCATAAGCTGATGGTATGCATTTATATGGTAAACGATACAACAAACAACAAAATGATGTTCGTGCACTTTCATTAAAATATCAAAATTAAGTGTCAAATCATAAGATGATGGTATACATTTATATGGTAAATAATACAGCTACAAGATCACAAACATTCAAAGAAAAGCACATAATTCAATTTATTGAGCCAGTCTTGAACTTAATGCACCTTCTAAACAATTCTGTAAGAATCCGTTACAAATGAAAATTCTAACGCCCCAAAAATATATAACATATCTGTTGCTAGAAATAGAAAAACTGGTTTTTAGCTTCCATTTTTTGTACTTCATAATGAAGTAGACTAATAGGCAACATAGGAAAACAGATGCACAGAAAGTGAGTAAATGTGTGTGTGTGTGTGTGTGTGTGTGTGTGTGAGAGAGAGAGAGAGAGAGAGAGAGAGAGAGAGTTCATTTAAACAGGGAAGTCACAATTTTCCAAATACACTTGAAATCCTTTCCATTGACCAAAATGCAGGAATCAACATAAACAGACAGACTAATCGTATAAAACCAAAAACATTACATTTGATCAGTTTCTTTTCCACTTCACACATCAAGATTCCATAACAATGTCAAGATATGCACGAAACATATTCCCAGAAATAAAAATGTTTACTTGTACAACTCCTCAGAGCTAATTACCAACTTGAAATCACAAAACCCATTAACAATAGATAGAATGAGTTAAAGAACACCCATCATTCATTCTCCAACATGAAATTTTTCTACTTTGATGCCATATACAAGGCAACATGCATGACAAACAGCCAAGTAATTTTCCACGAAATAAAACATTATCAAAAACTGTTGGACGATCATACAAATTCCACATTTTGTTTTCCAGTTACAGATTTTCTTCCTTTGACATAGAATCTTAACCGACAATCTTTTCATACACTCTTTAACTAGGCACCCTCTTTTCTTCAGAAATATTTGCCACCAAAATACCTCCTCAACCAAATATCAGGAAAAACACAGATCCACTTTATTTTTCTTTACCTTATTTTCTTAGAAACAAAACAGAGTGCAAAAAGAAGGTTGTTAGGCAAACATAAAAAAGCCCTAAAATTTTCACAAAGTTTTCATGCACAGAAATGTGACGGATCTAAAATTCTAGAGAGAGAAGGTTCAAAAAGGGTTTTAGAGAGAGAGAGAGAGAAATTAAAAGCACAAGACGCACTGAAACAGATTTTTGTGAACATTATACTCTGATCTACATTGCTACGGCAAAAAAATAGCTTCAAGAGAGATTACCTGAGGGACAGAGCCGATCGTTGTCCGAAAATGACTACTGTAAGCCGGAAACGGCGGGGTTCGTCGCAATGGATGGCTCAGGCGACTGAGAATCACGAGCTCGCCAACAGAGTGAGAGAGAGAGTGTGAGATTGAGAGTGAAAACGAGAAGAAATCGAGGACCCCTTTTATTCCGAGTCAAGCCTGCACACTTCTCTTGGGTCCGGAATCCAAATTATTATGAACTCTCGTTAATTGAGGACGTACGTCGAGTTTTTTCTGTTCCGTTGCGCGCCGTGCCCGAAGTAGTCAAGACTGAGAAATGAGATATTTGATAGGGTACAGCCGCTCACATGATAGGCACGTGATGTTTTTTAAAAACAATAGGAACCGGCTGTTTTGGGTAACAGGTTAAAAGAAGGAAAACAAAACCACGCGCTCGTTCTTCAACTTGCTCTGAACTGTCGCTCGTCCTACTCCTCTGTATTGTGGAGCTGGATAGTCTCGACGGCGCAAACCGGTGGCAGAGGACGGGTCGGACTCGCTTGAATCGTCTCAGAGCTGCATCGGCCTTTCGGACCTGCGATCGTTGTGTCGTCGTGTGAAGATGCGTTAGAGTTGTTGGGTGGTGCTGCGTTCACGGCAGCAGCGGCGGCGGCGCTGATATTGTTGGGAAACGTCATCGTCGTGGAGGCTTCGACTTCGCCTTCGGCGTTCGTACAAAACGTCATCTACTCAACAAGATTGCCATCTTCTCCAATTCCTATTGCCCGTATGTTATTATCTCTCTATTGCTTGTTCATTTTGGCTTTTGTGATAAATTTAAGGTATTGGGATTGGAAATTCATAAAGCAATCAAATGGAATTTGAGAATTGTGAGTTGGTCAATTTGATAATTATGAGAAATATTTAGAGTGTTCATGTTGAGGAAAATATGAATCCATCATCTCAAATGGGACCTTTTTACTAATTTATAGATTACTTTTCATTTTCATGGATTTATTGCATTGTTTTCTAATTCTGGGAAATAAATTGCTGCGTTTCATCTACTAAATCTTCAGCTTTCTGTTATTGAAATAGTTCGCAAGTTGAGTAGAAATGTTTAGAAAAAGAACTCTGTGCATGCCTGTGTGTGAATTTAAGTAATGTTGAAATGAGAGATTGTGTGCTGTTTTGTGGATTCTTCTTTGAGGGTCTCTTGCTTGGTGAGAATTGTAGAGACAGAGAAAGGGAAAGTGGGTAGACAGAGCCAAACTCTCGCCCAGAAGCAGCTCCTCATCACTTTCACGTGGTACAACAAAATTTCAGGCCAAAGCTTGACCATCAACGTTGGGGACAAAGACAATACCCCATCACCATTCAAATTCAATTTCAATTCACATGCATCTGGCTGGGAGATTTTAGTTCCCACGCATCTGGCTTCTCTTCGTTGTTGTTTCTTTGTTTTTTCTCTCTTATTTTTTAATTTATTTAGAGCAACAAGTTTGGGTTTTGTAAATTTTTCTTCCTTCAAATTTTCCCTTGTCCTTTTTTTAAAATAAAAATTAATATGAGGTTCTCTAATCTATTAAATTAGATTTTTTTAATCGTAGCGTAAGATTTCATTTTATTGTAAAAAAAATTCATTCATCTTAGTCATCAAAGAAAATAGAGCATTGAGATACCAGTTAGAGAAGAAGAAAGAGAAGAAGAAGAAGAAGATGAAAGAGAGGTTGTGGTGAGGTTCAATCAGGGGTTTGGGTTTAATGGTGGTGGAGGTGGTGGTGGGAAAGATGACGGAGCTACTGCTAGAGGCAGCTTGGTTGGATTTTGGATGCAATTGTTTCCATTTGGGTACTCTCTTTCATTTAGCAACTGATTTGGGGTTCTTCTCACAAATCTTAGTTCCTTTACATTTCTGAAAAAAAAAAAACAGGTAGTTTTATACTATTTTTGTTTCTAATATAATCATTTTTATTTTTGACTCTGACATCAGCATGTAGGATTATATCTCTAATGAAATTGATGCCTTTCCACATCCAGCTCCTTGCAGTGCTTGTAGCAATTGTTGGTGTGGGTGCTTTTCTGTGGTGGGCAAGGCAGGATATGGTTCAAGACAGTGTAAGGCTACTTCTATTTTTTCTCTTGCTCACTTCTTAAAGCTCATAGTTTTCTTCAACTGTGGTATCAAACATCTATTGTTGCCTAGTTAAAACACAACCCAAGTTGTTGAGTGCCTTAAGTTCCATGCTCTCAATTTAATTTCCATGTTGGCACCTACAAGTGACTGGTAAAACCTTTTTAATTATTTATGTCAGGTTCAATTATTTTTTTAAAAAATATTAGGTCTTACATGATGTTTTGGCATTTGTGGACGGTTAATTTATCAATCTACAGATCTTCTAGTGGATAGTGTACCGTGTACCGAAACGCTCTATGATTTTCTTTTATTTGGAGTTGACAATTAAGTAATGTGCTCTTGATTTCAAAAAACTGTATCACAGGTGGTATATAAACAGGTAATCTGGATTGGTGTTGGATAGTTTCCATGGATAGGCATGTAGAAATCTATTGTGTTATAATGAGTTCATGCTTTCCCATGTGAGATGTATCAGATAAATGCATGATATGTATAGGATGTTTGGAAAGGGTTTAAGTACGCAAGTGATACTCTTTCATGTAACAATTCACGAACGCTTCATCCACATCTTGTAATCAAGTAATGTCAGAGTAACATCATGAGGGTGATTTTCAATTGTGAAGTTTTATTTATTTCTTACTCTGATGTCTTCTGCTTTTAATGAACAACAACCATTGTTCCCATAAAGTGCCATATAGTGAGGACTTGAGAAAATGGTTATGCGCCATATGTTGTTCCCATAAAGTGCCATATAGTAAGGATGGATTTCCCATAAAGGTTTTCTTATACTGTGTTGCTCGTGATCTTCTAATTGCTCGTGATCTTCTAAGTGCTAGATAACTTAGTTCATTTTGAGTATTTTTAGTTTTAAATGTAATTTTTATTGTGATTTAAATATCATGTTACAATGGATAGATTTGCAGGTTGTATGTAATTATATTTATTTTAATTAGTTTGCAATTTCAATTTTCAATTTATTTTTTAATATTTATTTTATTATTAGGTTTAGCTTGGTTTTGCTACTGAATGAGTTATGAAGCTTTGCAGAAGTGAATTAACATAAATTAACCAATGCCCCATTGGTTATGTTGGTTGTTGATTGATTACAAACAAAACAGATGGAGGAAAGGGTAATTGTACACCGCTGTCTAGTTTTTGTATCATGGGACGTGCAATTGCGCAGTCTCTTTAAAGCCTAAACTTGAATAAAATTCATTTTTAATGACTTCTGTAAACCAGGATATGCAATTGCATACCATTTATGCAATAGTTGACCCTATATATGCAATTATTATCATTTGTACAAACAAATTTCACTCTCGTGCTTTCTCGAAGTAGACAAACTAGTGTAGATTTAATAAGCAAGTGAAACTTTTTCAGGTTTTTGGAACTCAAATGGTTTTCAGGTTCTTATACTCGAGATCGATATTTTAATCATTACCCTTAACATGGATAGTGATGAATTCAATTTCTGCTAGACCTGGCAAATGGATTTGGGGTCATGTTCGTGTTAACCCGCTAATTTAATGGGTTGACACGACACGACCCGTTAAGCTAACAGGTGAGAAATACCAGACCCAAACACGACCCATTAAGAATAAACTAGGAAATATATATATATATATATATCCCAAAACGAGCTAGCAACCCCCTATCTCTGCCCTTTTTCTCCCAATTTTCATCTTTCATAAACACCATCCAAAAATCTACAAGTTCAGGATTAGTCTTGCATAATGATAAAACAAGAGAAGCAAAATGTTGGTTGATTAGATTATTTATATATAATTTTAAAAAAAATAAAGGGAGGGAGAGAAGAAGAGAAGAAAAAAATGGAGAGAAAAGAAAGAGATGGAGAGAATAAGAAGAAGAAGAAGAAAAAAAGGGAGAGAAGAAGAGAAGAAAAAAAATGGAGGGGAGAGATGGACAATTTCCGAAAGGGGAGAAGAACAGGAAAAAAGTGAGAGATTGAGGGATGTAGAGAAGAGAAAAAAAGAGAGGGGCAGATGAGAAAGTCGACGAAGAGAGGAAGTGGAATGAAGGAAAAATAATATTAAAGAGAGAGAGAGAGAGAGAGAGAGAGAGAGAGAGAGAGAGAGAGAGAGAGAGAGAGAGAGAGAAGGAAAATAAGAAAGAATTTTTTTTTTTTTTTTTAAGGCATGATGTTGGGGATATGAGATATTTAAAAAAATACAGAATTACTCTCCTTAACGGGTGGATGCAATATTCGCAAATTGACCCGACACGACTCGTTAGCTTAATGGGTTCACTTGTTTTCAACCCGACCCATTAAGTTCAACCCAAATATTGATAATTTGATGCGAATTCGTGTCATGTTAACGGGTCGTGTGCAATATTGCCGGGTCTAATTTCTGCACCTCACAAAGGTAAGGTCAAGGATTAAAATATCGGCCGTGCAGATAATATAGGGCCTCCAATTTACAGAAATTTCGAGGAATATATCGTTATCGTTTTAGGTATCGAGAAAAAATCAACAAAAATGACAAATATAAGCATTGAAATACGTAATTTTGGTGTAAAATGTTCATAAATGTTATGTACATTATCAATGATTGTATTAAAAATTAGGATTAACCGAACTAGTAGGCAGGGGCGGCCCTGGCATGATGCAAGTGGTGCCACTGCATAGGGCTCCTGATTTTTTAGGACCTCCGAATTTCTTTTACTTTATATAATATATATTAATATTATAACAACTGTATATATACTCCAACGTGCCGCACATTGACACAAAATTTTATTTAGTGGATTTGGTTTCTAGTGCATATCCTTTGGTACAAGGTCTAGGTTTGAGTCTTAGTTATGTGAATATATTTGTAATTTTATTCTCTTTTTATTATAAGAACAAATTTTAAATAGTTTTAAAAAAGAAGCACGTGAAAAATATAAGGGGAAATATCCAATTAAATTAACAATAGTATATATCACACCCATACGCTTTTTCTTTAAAAAATAATAATAATAATTTCTTCGACTCAAAACAAAACAAAACAACATAAAAAATAAAAAAATCATGTCTTCTTCTTTCTCATGAACTCTTATTTTTTCTTCCCGAACATACCAAAATTTAACTTTATCAAATGAATGCAACATACTCAACGAACGTAACCCTTGTGTTCGCGTGAAAAAATAGTGCGTTTGTTTGAAAAAGAAAGTTAGTGGGGTCCATTTTCCCAAGAAACGGGCAATTTTACTCTACGAACGCACTCCTTGCGTTCGCATGAATAAATATCCCGTTTGTTTGAAAAAGTAAGTTCATTTGGCCCTTTTCTTGGGGGAACGGGCAACTTTAATCAACGAACGCAACCCCAGCGTTCGCGTGAACAAATAGCCCGTTTGTTAAGTTAGTTGGGCCCATTTTTCCGGAGAATTGGCAACTTTACTCAACAGACGCAACCTCTGTGTTTACGTGAACAAATACCCCGTTTATTTGAAAAATTAAGTTAGTTTGGTCCATTTTTCCGGGAAATGGGTAACTTTACTTAACAAACGCAACCCCTGCGTTCGCGTGAACAAATAGCCCGTTTGTTTGAAAAAGTAAGGTAGTTGGGCCTATTTTTTCAGGGAACGGACAACTTTACTCAACGAACGCAACTAATTGCGTTCGCGTGAACAAAAAGCTCATTTGTTTGAAAAAGTGAGTTAGTTGGGCCAATTTTTTTGGAGAACGAGCAACTTTACTCAACGAACGCAACCCTTGCGTTTACATGAACAAATAGCCCGTTTGTTTGAAAAAGTAAGTTAGTTTGACCATTTTTCCGGGGAACGGGGAACTTTACTCAACGAACGCAACCCCTGCATTCGCATAAACAAATAGCCCGTTTGTTTGAAAAGTAAGTTAGTTTGGCCATTTTTCCGGGGAACGAGGAACTTTACTCAATGAACGCAACCCCTGCATTCGCGTGAACAAATAGCCTGTTTTCTTAAAAAAGTTAGTTAGGCCCATTTTTCCAGGGAATAGACAACTTTACTCAACGAACGCAACCTATTGCGTTCGCGTGAACAAATAGCCCGTTTGTTTGAAAAAGTAAGTTAGTTGGACCCATTTTTTCTAAAAACGAATAACTTTACTCAATGAACGCAACCTCTGCGTTTATGTGAACAAATAACCCGTTCGTTTGAAAAAATAAGTTAGTTTGGCCTATTTTTCCGGAAACAGGCAACTTTACTCAACGAACACAACCCCTGCGTTCGCATGAACAAATAGCCCATTTGTTTGAAAAAGTAAGTTAGTTGGGCCCATTTTTCAGGGGATCAGACAACTTTACTCAACGAATACAACCCATTGCGTTCGCGTCAACAAATAACCCGTTTGTTTGAAAAAGTAAGTTAGTTGGGCCCATTTCTATAGGGAACGGACAACTTTACTCAATAAACACAACATATTGCGTTCGCGTCAACTAATAGCCTGTTTGTTTGAAAAAGTAAGTTAGTTGGGCCAATTTTTCCGAGGAACGAGCACCTTTCCTCAACGAACGCAACCCCTGCATTTACGTGAACAAATAGCCCGTTTATTTGAAAAAGTAAGTTAGTTTAGCCCATTTTTCCTGGGAACGGGCAACTTCACTCAACGAACGCAACCCCTGCGTTTACGTGAACAAATAGCCCATTTGTTTGAAAAATAAGTTAATTTGGCCCATTTTTTCGAAGAACAGGCAACTTTACTCAACGAACGTAACCCCTGCGTTTACCTGAACAAATAGCCTGTTTGTTTGAAAAAGTAAGTTAGTTGAGCTCATTTTTCCAGGAATGGACAACTTTACTCAACGAACGCAACCCATTGCGTTTGCATCAACAAATAGCCCGTTTGTTTAAAAAAGTAAGTTAGTTGGGCCAATTTTTCCGAGGAACAAGTAACTTTACTCAACGAACGCAACCCTTGCATTCACGTGAACAAATAGCCCGTTTGTTTGATAAAGTAAGTTAGTTAGGTCTATTTTTCCGGGGAACGGGTAACTTTGCTCAACGAACACAACCCTTGCTTTTGTGTGAACAAATAGTCTGTTTGTTTGAAAAAGTAAGTTAGTTGAGCCCATTTTTCCAGGAATGGGAATCTTTAATCAATGAACGCAACCCTTGGGTACAAGTTCAAGGATTAAATCAACAATTTAGCCATGTTTAATGGTTTTTGGGCATATATCGCATATTTGATAGCACATGTGTGCAATTCTCAGTAAATAATATGCATTTGCATATACCTGTATGCAATTTTGTAGCATCTATGTGCAATTCTTATTTTACAATATGCAATTGCATATATAGTATGCAATTTCGTAACGTCTGTTTGCAATTCTTAATTTACAATATGCAATTGGATTCTGCCCTTCTTTTGGTCTTTAACTTTGTCATTTTTACTAGAAGGCTGATCGGCTCACACTCTTATAATGTATGTAAATATCACCAAATTTCCTCTTTTTGGCTAGAGGGCCTCTTTTTTGTGTGTGTTCATTTGCAATGACAATACAGATAATCTACTACTACCTAAAAGCTATAGAAAATTAAATGTCATATCATCTATTTTCTCTAACCAAGACTACATGTCACATAAATAAGAAATAAGATCTCAAAAAAGAAACAGAAACAAAGAAAACACTTTACCTAAAATATTTTGTAATACGGTAGAGTACACAAATGTTAGCCCCTAACTATGATAATTGTTATCAATAAATACAAAGATGAATTTAAATTAGTTCTTCCATTTGTTTTAAATTCTTTTCAATATGGTCAACTATGATAATTGATTTATTTTTATAAAGGTCATCAATGAATACAATAGAACATATGTTACCAAATTATTGAAAAAAAGAACTTTTAAAATCAATTAAAAGTGAATAGAAAGAAAAGTATAAATAAAAGGTATACAAAGGTATCCTTTTAAAAGTTAATATTTTCATTCTACACAACTCAAGACCACTTGCGCCACACGTTATATTTTGCTATATTAATTGTCATATTATTGTTTCATATAAACACAAGCCCATATAAACACCAATTCTTAAGCCCAAAGGGTTAGCTAAATGGTAAGGTTAGGTGGTGTAATATATTAGAATTACGGTTCATCAAAAGGTCAAATTTGCTTCCATTATTAAGAACAGAATAAATATAAAATTACTTTGGTTTCTCAAACAGATTTTCCTTTCACAGAGAGTAACGCAAAGCTTGGCAGCACCCCTCAGAAGACACAATCAAATAATAAAAACAGATTTGTATTTCACCTAAGCAACTCATGATTTTGGCACAAAGACAAATTATCCAGTACAAATTTCCTTAATTTGTTTTTTCACATGTATCCATATTCCTTTTCAGTAGCCAATGCAGTGATGCGAACCTTCCTTGCAATTTGTGCGCCTACAATAGGAAAAATGGAAAAAATTAGACGCAAGAGAAATCGTAAAATTGCACAATCTACAAATTTGAACAGCAAGAAAGAAAAAAACAGTAATTAGAATGAACTACAACAACCAAATAATGAGAGAACCTCAAAATACAACCAATCAAATTCTATAATGACAATTACCCAAATTGAAGTAAATAATTAAAGTTTCAGAATTCTAATAGTGCAACTAAAAAAGAAAATTATCGCTTTTCTTTTATTTAAAAAAAAAACACATTACAATCATGAAGCATGAAACTTAAACTGAATACAGAACAGGAAAGAAAAAAATTGCAACCAAATGTTCCTATTATAGGAAAAGGGACTAATATAGGAGTTCAATTGGGAAAATGGAAATATTAGAAGCCTTTAAGGCTTTTTATACAAAGAGAAAACAGATATCACACAAAAACATTAACAAATTTCATACGGCAACTCTGTACTTAAACTAACTCTTTACCCAAAAAAGGAAAAGAAAAGAAAAAGTAGAGCTATACTAATTATTTCTCCCCTAAAAAGACAATCATCTGCTATTTCGTGGAATTTGCATGTTTGTCTGCTAAACATGTTTTGTTCTCACAACCTGTTGTGTGTAATCTAACTGCTGGTTGCCTGTGAAGATCCTTTAACTTCGTCAACAATTTCCTCCTGGTTGTGTCCTCCTCCTTTACAAATAATAGTAATGTATATACCTTAAATGCTTCACAGCTTTATCTCTTAATTGTTCCCCTCTGAAATTTGTTGACTTCATCCATTATGCACAACAAAACAGAATAGATAGTTTAAAGAACAAAACTAATATCAACTAATGAAAACAGGAAAAGTGGCTGAATTTATGTTCTATTGCCAAATCACATACCAAATGTATGCTTCGTAATAAACCAAAATGAAGCTATTGATCTGGCAAACAGATAAATAAGTTTAAACAAACAAACAAAGGCATAGTCACCCAAAGACTCAATCTTTGGGTTCAAATACTAAAACAATTTATTCAACATATAAAGATGATATAACTTGGATTAAATATCATCCAATTTGTTTCTTTCTTAGAAGATCTGCATTAGAAGGTCAGAGCGTTTTCAGTCAAAAGAAAAGGGAATTTCATAGAAAGTTGAAATAGAAGTAACTCAAAGAAAGCATTTTCTTCACCTAACTGTTTCTAACCCTTCAACTCCTCTGCCAAAAGAATCCCCTGAGAAAACAAAAGAAGAACAAAAATCAAAGCCTAACCTGGACACAACTCTAAATAAATGAATTAATGAGAAAAGCAGAGATGAAGAGGAGAGCACCGAAAAACTGCAAGCAACTAAAATGAACTGCTGATTATGAATATAACAAAGCTTCTTGAAGCAGACCCATCTAAGCTTATAATCTGCAGTGGAAAAGAGAATGAGAAGAATGCCCAAGCAAGCATCCATCCCAGTACCCTTACATGGAAAAAAAAAATTCCATGATTCAGAATTCTGTAATAGAAATTGACACATTAAATCTAACACAAATAACATGTTATCTAAAATCCAAACAAATTAACACTCGAAAAGCAAAAATACCACTCGACATTCCAAATGTCATCTATGAATGGCACATAACTTGTCCCTCTCAATGTCAGTACACAATCAAAAACTGGAAGTACCGTGTTATTTGGAGTGTAACGCCAAAAAAGTGGCCTGAAAACGGAGTCTTACTCCGTGGTCATGATATCCAGCTTCTTTCCAGTCGGATTCTTTGTGTAAAGGACAATTGCCATTTTCTGAATAAGCACTTGATGTAATCAGAGAAATCCAACTCAAAGGTTGCAAAGATTCATGACCAATGATGTGCGATAACTGGTATAAAACTATGAATAGCACACAATAAACAACAGAAAGAAGAAACCTTGATACAATTAACATGACTATTGCAAATTCAAAAAGAAATAAATGACCAAAACTCTGCTGCACAATTCTCTCCACTAGCGTAGAGGCTTCTTGAACAAAAAAAATTGTGCAGCAACTCGTGAGAAACTCACCACCACCATTGTCTCGAATGCCCATATGGTAGCCAAGATCAAAATCAAGAAGTGCAGTACCACCATTGCATACCCAACATGAGTGTGACATTTCAGCAAACAAATGGAGAGCATGTGGTGATATGCCAGATGTATCAACCCCAAAACCCAATTGCTTCCAAGCTTCTTGATCAAGATTCTTCAAAGACAAAAACCGAGTAATCTTCTGAATTGAACTGATGGAAAAAGAAGACAACTAAGCAGGCAAACCTTGCGTGGATGGTGATTCCGGAATCGGCGATGTCCGATGACTGTTGCATCTCAGCGTCGGCAGAGGTGAGACGCCCAGATTCTGATTTGGGGACATAGATGAGGATTGGATTTCCAAGAGAGAGAGATCGATCGCAGAGATAAGCAGGTCCAGTGCACGCCAGGGCTTCCGCGCGTTCGTTGAAGCTTTTCACTTGTTTTCTCAGTCACGTGTATGTCACGTGATATTTAATAACAAAGGGCTCAACAAGTCTTCAGGTCATTCAATCTCAGCCCTTCATTTTTAAGATGCAATACTGACCCTTGGATAACTGGCTGCACCGGTACAGCTGAGGCACCGCAGAATTTTCCTTTTTATGCCGATATTTTTATTTTTATTTTTGAGACTATCCTTTTTTTCTTTTTCTGTTTTTTTTTTTTCAAAAGTTGAGACGATCCTTTTGATAGTATATTTTGTTTTATTGTTTTATTTTCCGAAAAATTAGCAGATATGACACTACTAGTGACAGTGTAACCCAACGAATTTTTCATAAACATGTCCATCATCACTTGTTACAACTTGACAACCACTTCCCTAAACCCTATAAATCCTTTTGACAGAAAAAAAAAAAACATATAAATACTCACATGGCCACGCTGTCAGAGTTTTTGCAGCTCATGCTAATCAAATCTTTTTATATTGATTATGGTGCGCTTGGGGGTTGTGGAAGGAATTCATTGCAATCACCATCACCAGCAATTCCAAAACCCCAATAACCAAGATTCAAGCCAAACAAAACATGGAATATAATGATGCGCTATTCGAGATGCTCCTGGAAAATAACACAAGCTCTATATTCATGTTGTCGGAAGAGTGAACCCTCATGCCAGATCAAGCTATATCTTGATTCAACTCAACCATTAGATTATCCAAATCCAAACTAATCATGCCAAGCCAAATCACATTTTTCCAGCACCTATTCCATGCCAAACAAAACATCCTTCCAGACATGCCATGTTTCAAATATCCTTCCAGCACATGCCTTATTTCAAACATTCTTCCAGCACATGCCCTATTTCAAATATCCTTCCAGCACATACCCTATTTCAAACATCATTCCAGCAAATGCCCTGTTTCAAATATCCTTCAAGCACATGCCCTGTTTCAAATACCCTTCCAGCACATGCCCTATTTCAAATACCCTTCCAGCACATGCCCTATTTCAAGCATTCTTCCAATATCTAGCCATCATGTCGCACGCTATCACCTTTACTGAGGTTTTGTCTACCAAATTCAAGTGTTCTGGAGCTGGTGATGTAAACTCAATACAAGCCAAAGCCAAGCAATACTAAGCATACATGCCCATGCCATGCATCCAAGCATACATGCCAATGCCAAGCATCCAAGTATACAAGCCAATGCCAAGCATACATGCCAATGCCAAGCATCCAAGCATACAATCCAAAATCAAGCATACATGCCAATGCCAAGCATCAAGCCAAATACCAAGAATACATGCCAACATCAAGCGTGCAAATCAATGCAACTCTTGCAAATCACAACCATGCAAAATCAAGCCTCTCTAGTCACTCAAGCAAATAAATGATGCAAGCTAAGTTATTTTGAGCTAATCCACCAAGCATCTTCTTCTTTGTCATGCCACAAAATAGGCCAACTCTTGGTAACTCTAGTAAGTGACCACCAAAATTACAGTGTCTAGGAAAATTCTTCAGGGCAACACCCTCTATGTTTAAGAAGGATTGGGTTTTAAGCGGGACCATTGCGACCCCTCCAACCTTCTTGGAAAAAACCTGGCTGTAATTTCAGAGACACTTAACTAGTCATCCTTGAGTTGTTCCTAAACTCATGCCACTGCCATTTATTTTGGGCTGGAAATTGATTATTTGGACCATTTCAATACACATTCACGGCCCTAATAATCAAGGGGGCTAATGTTGAGACCCAAAAAATTCAAGGCTATGCCCAAATATATTCTTGATCCAATGCGATACCTTACCGAAAAGAAACCCAATTTGGGCATGCGAAAGTTCGTCATATACGCTTGCACACATGCCACGCCAAGCAAATAAGCAACACGCCATGCTACAAGCTTAAGTGGGCCCAAGCCACACGAATACCTGAGGCTTGTTGAGCGGGTTGTTGTCACATCCCGGAATCGGCTCCGCCGTAGCACGATATTGTCTGCTTTGGGCCCCCCTCACTGCCCGCACGATTTTGTTTCTGGGAGCTCACGAGCAACTTCCCAGTGGGTCACCCATCCTGGGATTGCTCTAGCCCCCAACTCGCTTAACTTCGGAGTTCCTACGACTTCGAAGCCAGTGAGCTCCCAAAAGGCCTCGTGCTAGATGGATGCGGGTGTGCACATATAAGGCATATCACCTCCTCTCCGTTGGTTGATGTGGGATCTTACAGTTGTGGTATGGATGGTTACAAGTATTCAAGCGGCCCATTGATGGTCCAAGGAGTAGAAGTTTTGGGCTACTTGGGAGCACTAAAACTCAAGCCCGTTCCTTGAGCCCAAACATATGGGTAAGCATGAGAGAAAACCTAGTAGCCCATCACCTTAAGAAAACCTAATAGTCCATAACACGTGAGAAAATCCTACATCAGCCAAAGCTTCTAGCAGTCTGACGAAAGAAAAGGGAACTCACAAGCCGCTGGAAACAAAACAACCCAGCCGAGCACCTTATAAAATATCCAACGTCATGCATCCCTGTTAAAACCAGATCAAAGCCAAACCATCAAAACCAAGCAAACCCATGTGCTGATCACCTTTTTTTACTAGCACCCTTAGCCATTCTTTCCTCTTCAAGCTTTGGTTAGAAATCAAGAAGCAAAAGTGGGTGGCACCTCACCCACATGGAGGAGTCCAGTTGCCTGAGGACCTTGGAACCCCAAAAAGCTGCGTGCCTATGGGTTCATGCTAGGGAAATTTCACCAAACAAGATTAAATGGAAGAAAGTGAAGAAAAGAGGGAGGGAGGCTTGACAAAATTAAGGTTTCCAGCGCCTATAAAAGGAGTCACTTCCTACCTAGCAAAGGAACTCACCTTGGTTGCTACAAGCCTCCCAGCAACCATGAGAATTCATCAAAGGCAAGCATCCCCTCTGGAACCCTTCAATTTGATGCTTTGTTCTTCCATCTTCCTCCTTTCTCTCTCTCAAAACCCACATCCAGAGAGAGCAAGCATCATCTCTCATCTCTGGATCCCTTTGATTTCAAGCCTTGTTCTTCCATTGCTTCCCATTTTCTCTTCTATCAAATCACCCAGGAGCCTGACGAAGCTTTCGTCAAGCTACTGGAAATATGCTAAAGCCACCCATGCTTCCATCTTCTTCCTCTCTTTCCATAAACACACATCCAGAGAGCAAACATCATCTCTCATCCCTAAAACCCCTGCAATTTCGAGCCATATTCCTCCATCTCCTCCCATCTTCTCTTCTGAAAATCGCAGCTCTTTCTCTCTCTCATGCTAAACTCATAAATACTCAGCTCACATGCCACAAGCTTCTCATGCCAAGCCAAGAATCTATCTGTAAACGACTGTTGGTTTCATTGATGAAGAAGACCAAGGTGTTTCCTAAGGCTCAGCTACCATTTCGAAACACTCTTGGGGTCTAATCCTTGAACTCAGACTCAAGGAGCAATTTCACACATTTGACTATTTACAGTAGCCCAGGGCCATCAGTAGCTGCCAGAACGAAAAAGCCCCCTACACATTTATTTTAACCCTTCGCCTAAGTCACATTACAACCATATTATTAAGAACCTTTTTTTTTTTTTTTTGGGCTTTAAAAAGGCTCTTTTTTTTACTAATAAATTCACTGACATATAAGTTTTTTTTTTTTTTTTTTTTGATAAGGAAAAGAATAATTACAAGACAAAGCCTCGCCGGCAAGAACTGACATATAAGCTAAGCGCCTAGTATCTAAACTATTCTTCTATTAGTACATCCACGTACCTCATATGGCCTATACAGACTAGACGCTGTTCACAGAATTTTGGTCAATACATATCAAAGTACTTTTTTTTTGGGCCCGGAATACCTATCAAAATACTTATACACAAACACCCAGTGAAATGCAAAAAGAGCATATAGGCCCTCACAAATTTCAATCCTCAAGCAGGCATCATGTGACACATTTTTCCCCTCAAGTGGTGGTGTAAGCCGCAGCCTTTTTGCAGTCGGTTGCTCTTGAGGCTCAGGCATCCGATCATCATCGAACATTTGCATATCATCACATGAGATTGTCCTGTTGTCTACCATATTAGAGTCTTGATGCGTTGGTATATCAGGATTTTCTTGGCAGGAAGAAAGTGGAGCTTCATTTTCATTGCAATCATGCACCTTAACACGATCTCGAGAACCTTCATTTTCATTCCCATCAGGCACCTTATCACAATCTCGAGATTATGAACCTCATTGTGGTCTTGAGAACCTCCATTTTAATTGCCATCATGCACCTTATCAGGGTCTCAAGAACCTCCATTTCCATTGCCATCATGCACCTTATCATGCTCTTGAGAACTTCCCTTTCCATTGCCCTCATGTACCTAATCAAGGTCTTAAGAACCTCCATATCCATTGTTATAATGCACCTTATCATGGTCTTGAGAACCTCCACTTTTATTGCCATCATGCACCTTATCATGGTCTTGAGAACCTTCAATAATGGAAGCATCCGGATTGCCTGGAGCAAAAACAAGGCCATCTGTTAAACATGTGACATTTTCCATTTCTTATTTCTGGCTCAGACCCAAATCTTCCTCCCCAAGTGGATGGTTTTCCATGTTTCCATTTTCTTCCCTTGCAGATATTCCCAAGTCATAGGAAGTCTCAGCTCCATAAGCTCTTGATGTGTACGGAATGCCACAAGTTTGAGATGTGATTCTAGTTATTTGCTGAAAACCAGAGTCTCATGTAGGCGAAAAAGCAAATGCTCTTCATTTTCTATTGGTGGTATAGCCTCCATTAAGAAGGTAAAAAGATGACTTTTGGTCAAATGATTGATATTGTCCAAATAGTGAGCCAGCGGTGGCTCCTGGCTCAAAAAATTCCCTGAGAACCAAGCCTGCATTACCAACACACTCAGAGTCAGAGCTCCCAAGAGAAGATGTGGATAACAGAGTAATTTCAATCCCCTGGCCTGCTTGAGAATTAGATATATTTTCTTGGCAAGCTATAGCTAGACCACATCTTCCTGAAAATGACTGCACACCAGTTTCATGCTCATTGCATTCCAGAAATTTAGCCTGGTCTTCATCACTGGAAGCTGCTGAAGAGTCTTCCCCCGATAACAATTTTCAAGGAGCTCAAAAATTAACCTCTGGATAAGAGTACGCTTGAGAGAAGCCTCAGAAGGAAGAAACCAATCTGGATTAAGGAAGTTGGAGAACTTGGTTATTTTGAAAGGACTGAAATATACATGAGCTTCTACCAGAAACAGCTCCAGATAGTGGAGCAAAAACAGGCCACAATCGAATGAATTTTTCCTGTTGCGGTAACTCATCAGTGAATTAAAGCTTCATGTCCATTTCTTCAGTGGGACAAACCAAGTTATATAAGACAGCAGCACCATGATTGGTTGAAGGGATTAATCATGCAACCACTGGGTCTGGATGACTTTCTATCACATCTTTTGTTTATACTGAAATAGACAATGCACACACACACATGCACACAAAATTGTGTGTCTCAACCAAAAAGGGTTATGCATTTACAAAAGAAATGAGAGTTTTTTTTTCTTCTAATAAGATAAATTTATTCAAGGAAACGAGAGTATACAAAAGGAACACTATATCTAAAACTCATACATTTATAATCAACTGTAATTGTAATCATTCTGTCAACCAAAGGGAATCTACAATTGAATTGACGCTGAAAAATTTCTTATAGCCAATATTTTGTCCAAGGGATCTTGTAACAAATTTAGTATACAAATTATTAAGACCTTTAGATCTTTGGTGCTGTACGGTTTTCCTGTAGAGATTTGATATGAAGAGCGAGTTTATGGGGTTTGATTTTGTTTTCATGCATTCATTTTTCTTGAGTGAAACACTTAACTCAAATTTTGAGTGCTTTCTTTGTGAGTGACATTCCGGGTGAGATTTGCAGTTGAAGCTTTATTTTGCATATACCTGTCCGTATTGAGTAAGTTGTATTGGCTATTTCACATACTACACGTGAGAATGTTATGTGCGGTTTTGTTAACTCCTGAATCATGCTTAGAATTCATAAGTTGGTTATTTGATTCTTTAGAATTATATATACATTGTGCAATTTGTTGAGACTGATATGTGAAAGCCCTAAAATTCTTTTGAGTACAAGTTTTGTTTTATTTTGCTCGAGGGCTAGCAAAATCTGAGTTTGGGAATAGTTGATAAGCTCATGATTATATATCATTTGAATACTCTTATTCTTAGTTTCTCTTATTTATTAGTTATTTACCTTGTTTCTTCTTTTGTAGGTAAATATAAACAATGAAATTGTAATTGATACTTGGGTAAAGGGGGTAAACTAAAACTCCAATGGATAGAACAGACAACAAGGGGTTCCTAATCAATATGTCTAGCTAGGCCTCTTGGCCAAGGCTAGGAGGATGCCTTAGTTTAATTATTTGTGTTATTGAATGTTGAGTTTTTGATCTAATGAGTTGTGTTGATAAATTTATAATCTCTACTTAAATTTATTCTAAATGTTGAATTCTTTTGATTGGCCATCTTTAGGGTTTGCATGTAGATGATAAGATGGATGCATGTGGACCTAATAAGTTGCATATTTCAAAGCTTTTTGGGAGTATGAATTGTGAATAACTTGATGCTCTAATTAAGATTAAGACTTTATATGGTTCCCTGTTTCCATAAAATTAATGAATCTCATGTGTTTAATGTATGCCATAATACGGATAAATTACATAGTGAGATAATGATATATTGCATGGGAGTTCACAATAAAATTGTCGTGCCGTGAGATTCCGTCAAAATTTCTATTAGATATTGATGACATGGCATGTATGTGGAGTCCCCATGTCCAATAATTACATGCCACGTGGATTTGAATAAAAAAATTATGTTTTGAAAAATGCTTAAGAAATTAAAATTCATTAAAAAAAAAAACATAACTAAATTTAAACCTAAGAATTATTTTTTTAATGAATTTTAATCTCTTAATTTTTTTTAATATAAATTTTTATTCAAATTCACATGACATATTATTATTAGACATGTGGGCTCTATATACATGCCATGCTATTTAATGGAAGTTTTGATGGAATCTCACGGCACGACAATTTTGATGTGTCGTGTGTAACATAAAGTACCAATAATATCACACACAAAAACATAAAAAATCAAAAGTGATAATTTCAAAAACCTTAAGGACCATTTGTGATAAAAATCCTAAACATTATTGTATATGCAAGGGAAGAATGTACAAGTTGAGTAAAATCTCTATAATAAAATATTGTTGGTGGCCCTTTCACAATAAAGGGAAGGTAGAGCAAAATGTGGGGATTGCACTCTAGTAAAAAAGAGAATGTGCGTAAAGTGTTTAGTACTCAAACTAGACTATATATGTATGGGTTTAAAAGGGTATTGAACACCCCCACCCCTTTTTCCTCCTATCTCCTAGGCTTCTTATTCTAAGCAGTCCACCACTTAAAACACTTTGAAAGATTATTAATTAAAGGATGAGATATTACCATGATTTATAAATCAAAAGGAATTTCATTATGAAAAAAAAATTCTGATAATGTATAAATTGAATGGTTATACAATACAATGCATGACTACAAGCAAGTGATTCACTGTGTAATTACTATTGAAGAAGGTGATAATAATGAATATGTTTAGGCAAAGTGGAAAGTGAAATAGTATTCAAGGAAATGTGAAGAGGGTTTCCACCAGCTTCTTCAAGCAAGACTAAAAGATTTTCCGAGGTTTTAAAGAAGGATCGAGGAACGTGGTACCTAAGAAACATAAAAATCAATGATAAAAATTAATAATAAGTGCTAACTATAAAAATATAGTGCGCATGAAAACCCAGATTTCTGCAACATGGAGCTCATTGATGAAACATATGCTTTGTGGACAAAGAATTCTCACAACATGAAATTACAACACCAAAAAACTACGTGGACGAAAGTGAACATTCATATTCAATAAAGGATCACTATATATAAAGTGTCATTGATACTTACATTATTTGTGAAGGCTCTCTCTTTGAAGTAAGAAATGAAACCCAGTAACGACCAATACTTTGCCCATTAATCCAAGCTTCGCCCTTACCCATTGAGCTAAGGTTTAAGGCGACAGGATCATTTCCATTAGGTGCGTCGAAAAAAGTCTGCAAATCAATGTTTTAGATGTATAGTAATGAATATGAGTTGCACAAAAACATTCGAAGTATGTTAATTTTTATACATCTATCGATGTTTCACTTAAAAAGTGCAATTATATTATTACTCTCTTCTCCTATCTAAATTAAAAGTTCATTAAAAATTCAAAAAGTAAGAGGTGAGAGAGGGTTGTGGGCCTAGGGAGAGCAAAGAGGGAGAAATTGAGAACCCTTAATTCTCTCTCCTCCTCTAAATGTAAAGAGCCACCAAATTCAAATAGAGAGTTCTCCAAAATAGAGAGTCAGATAACAAGTCTCCTAGAGTTGCGTTTTGCCCTAATTCTAGCCAAAATGACTAAGAATCAGAGCATAGCAACTCTGCTGGAGATAAAGAAACACGTAATCCCAAGAATTTATATTTAATTATAATTGCTTTGATCTTCTATATTTAATTATAAATTTCTATCACATACCTTGTACCAAGTAAGTGGTTGATTAAGAGAGGTGTTAGCTTTACTCCATTCAACCATGTGTATATTTTCTTCTCTATATATCTGCAATTTTTCTCCAAATAGTCCAACCTGTAAAGATTTCATCAAATACAACAATAAATTTATTTTTATTTTATTTTATAAAAAAGCAACATTTAATCATATTTACTATATAATAAAATAAAAAAAATTAAGCTTAAAAATGATGTACAAGCTTTGTAGTCTTTGAAGATTTACCTGATATCCCCAAGCATAATTAGTAAAGTTGTAAAACTCATTCTTGCTACATTGAATTTCAACTCTGGTTAAGCCACTAAATCTTCTTTCAAGAAAAGCTCCTGAATCCTTTACAATAAATAATATATCTTTTTGAGTCAACATTTACGTAGAGAAAATTAATTCATAATGAAGAACTATAATTTGAGCAATACCGGTAGTCCAACCATAACGCCTAGCAGAGAAATATTGTTAATTTCATTGCTCAACACAACTGGACTCTGCATGATGAACTGCTTGGTATCGTGACTACCATGGGCATTTCCTGATTTAATTAAAACACTAAATTATATAAATAATAATTTAAAATAGTTTAATTGAGATGCTTTCAAATTTCTTTTCTATTTAATTATTTCTTTTCAAGCCATCTCCTAGAATTCCATAAGCCTCAATTTTACATTATATACATAGAAATTCTCCTATGCAGACGTCCGGATGTTATTACCGTTATCATGTCGTGTTTTGGGTTTAGGAACTGAAAATAGAAAATTATCGAATTATTAATACATGTTATTTTGTTACCTATATAGATGTTGTTCGCAAAAGCATGAGTTGCATGTCCTTTAGACTCAGCAACAAGTATTGGTTCAGCGCAAGAAATGTTGTGTTGAAACCTGTTACACATATTAGTTTGTTATATAAAGGATAAGATTGGAAAGATTAATTTTGCAAAGAAATGAATGTACCTGAGAGTATACCACAGATAATCAGATACATCTTTGGTCACATTCGTGTGCTCAAGTAATGTATCTGAATGTAGTGAAGTATTTTCATAGTTTGGAATCACATCTGTGTACCCTTGCCATCTATCCATCGAATCGAAGATTTCGGTTGTTCGTATGATTCTTTTCGTGTAATTTGTATTTACCTATGTATAACAAGAAATACATGACAACACTTAATCTACCATTAGTAAAAAAGAAACTACTGAAGAAAAATTGACAATACAAAGACTTGGGAGAAAAGTTATATGTATGCCTAACCCAAAATTACCGTTGTGGCCTAATAAAAAAATTGTTTGTCGCCAAGCGAAATTCTATAGTGAAGATGCCATATACGGACCTTTTATGTGAACCTACCTATTAGTCACAGGATTATTTCATTAAACTTAAGTGAAGTTACTATTTAGATAAATCATGTGGCTAATATGAATGTCCATATATGACACCCTCACCATGGTCAAAACCGGAAATCCAAATAATCTTTCCGTATTTGACCCAAAAAAAAAAAAAAGTATCCTTTCCTTAAAGTGAAAACGAAAAAGTATATTTTGTTTTGACAAAAATGGCCCAAATTCATATATTTAATCCTTTTTTCCTTATTACTAAGTGCATAAATTCAAGACCTCGAATGCATGAGTAGATGGAAAAAGAAAAGCAGGGCGAAATTCAGATAACTTACCGTTGCCGTGTTGAAAATTACTTTTTCACAGTCTGGTAGAATGCTAATTGACTTTGGCATCAGCTCATGCGATGCATTTTGGAACTGAACAGTAGCATTGTTTCTTTCATCATTATTTATAAGAAATGCAACACATCTTCCTTCAGTTTCTTCGCGAAAGACATAGGCCTGATTAGAAATGACAAATAATGTAATTATTATGTACGTACATTTCATTATTGACTGAGAATACACTACAAGAAATATTATAATCACTAATATTTATGGCATATAATGACGTGGCTTCGGTTGCATCCTTTGTGTTCATTGTTAGTATTCAGTGAGAAACCTAGTCTAGTTGGGTAGTATTTGGTGAACTCCTGTCAATTTCTAATCGAAATTTAGTCTACGGCTCCCTTTCGTTGATTTCAACTCTTTGTCTATCAAGGCACTATTATTGTCTAATAACATAATGGGCACGAATCATCGTGACTGTGGCTATTAGGCACCGACAATATACTTTTAGTCACCTCATCATAATGTCAGTGACTATTACTAAAATTTCCCCGTAGTAATAATTGGTGTTTAACTAATGAATTAGGTTAATTATATTAAACATGGAAGGCTATATGATCACCTCTTGAAGTTGACCTAGTGAAAAATTTGTTGGCATTCCCTGTAGTAAAGTTGTAGAGCAACTTTTGATTGCAGCATGCAATGCCTTAAGATGACCCCACTTGGGCTGCCGCAGCAAACCTAAATAATTTCCAAAAAGCAGTTATAAGTGTTTAATTAGTTGGTTGATTAATGCATAAAATCAAGGATTAATGAACCAATTATAATTCATATATGCAAATTTAAAATAATGAACTGACCGTATTCGTCGAGAGGAGCTTGATCATAATAACTTGTTATGACATATGCAGAGCTTGTTCTTCCAAAATTAGTTCCACCGTGGTACTAGAGAGATCAATTATAAATTACAATACACCACATGATTGTTAAATATATATATATATATATATAGTAAGAGAGAGCTTTCATTGAGAGATTCCTCAAATAAGTTTATATAAAAGACACTTTTGTAGGACCAATTCTGCATTGTATTTCACAAATCCAAACCGTCTATTTTGTATATATTCATTTAAAGATCATCTCTACAAAAAAATCACCTGAATTCGATATTATTTAACCACTCAATTAATTTATTGAAATTTTAGTACTTTTTTGAAGTATCGTGTTGATTGATTTTATAGGACACAATTATATGTCTAAAATAATTTCCGATTTGCGTAATTTTTTGCAAGAAATTTACTGTTTTTCTCCCAAAACTAAAAAGGTAATTGATAAAGCTAGAGTGATACCATGTAATAGTTTACGTAGCTTCCATTTCTAGCTATAAAAAGCGCAACATGAAATGCAATGTCTTCGGCAGATCTTATATATGGTTCTCCACCGTACACTTGATAGCTGAAAACAGAACATGATCGTTATACTCTAATTATTTTTTTTTAAAGAAACATTCATAAATGAAAGAACGAATTAATAACTAAATAAAATAAAATTAGTTAGGTGTCTCATTTAATTATGATATATACGTAAATACAAAACTTATGTCTAAGAAAATTAATGTATATAATCAAATTGTTGACATGAGTTATCCATTTAATGACATTTACTTCCTAAGTTAATTAGGTGATTTATTTCCTTTTTAGCATAGTTGACATATACATATATAATTAGGAGATATTTCCTATTTATTCTATGTATCTATTTCCTTGTAAAGTACACATATAAAGCCCTATATATTACTCCTTAAATAGAAGAATACAATCATCCAAATATTCAAACCATATTCTTATTCTTAGCATGGTATTAGATCGGCCGATCTTAGGTCGTCTCTAAGCCCTCAAATCATATCCTCAAATCCAAACACAAACTCTAAATCAAATTCCTAAACACTCAAATCAAATCCTCTTATCAAATCTTTGAACACAAACCCCTATCAAATCTCATACAGTTCCATTGTGATGTCAGAGGAACCTCTCTCGCTCACAAAAGGCTCTTCCAGTTCCAACCCTCAAATTGTCACAATTCAGAGTGACAACTCCCCTCTCCCTACTAGAATCATCCCCAATGAGACCAACTATGCATTGTGGTCTCAAGTTATGGAGATGCGAATTGCTTCTAGAGAAATCAGGGATGCAGTTAAAAAGACCTTTAATGATGGGGGTGATGAATCTTACCTTTATGATCTAAACAAACGGTCGTTTACTATGAAGCAAAATGGTCCACCCGTTCATACATACTACAACCAGTTACGAATTATTTTTCAGGAGATAGATCATCGGAGTCCAATCAGTATGCAATGTGCAGCCGATTTGACTACCCGCCAATTAGAGGTAGATCGTCTCCGCGTTCATATTTTTCTTGCAGGACTAGACCTAGAGTTTGATCAGGTTCATGGGGAAATACTGTGCAAAGATCCAAAATTGGACCTTGAAAATACATTTGCCGACGTCCGTAGAGATGCTCAACAAAGAATCTCCATGAATGGTGCCAATGATCCTAAAGACACATCAGTCATGGCTGCTCACCGTCAAAAGGGAGCACATAATTCTCCCAGTATCTCTGCTCAAAATAAGGCATTGGGAACTCGTCCAAAAAAGAAGTGCACACAATGTGGAGGTAGCAAACATACTCGTGTTGGCTGCTATGAGTTGGGTATCCTGATTGGTGGGACCATTCCAAAGCTCCACGGAGGAATGAAGGAAAAGCATTACAAGTGTCTTCAGATTATGTCCCTGAAAGTCCTACTATTCCGGCTACACCGGCACTTGCATTTGCCTCTATATCCACAACAGGTACCAAAGGTTATGCTTTAAATATCTCATCTCACAAAAACACACGGATCATTGACTCGGGAGCAACTGATCATATAACATTTGATCCTAGACAAATTATTACTCACACAATGTCTTCCTAGTTGATGGTGTCTAATGCTAATGGTATCCCTCCCCTATGATTGAGGAGGGTTCTCCATCTCTCTTTGACTCCCTAAATTTGGATTATGTGTTGATTGTTTCATCTTTGAACCATAATTTGTTGTCTATTGCACAAATTACTTCGGCTTTGGAATGTATTGTAACTTTTTGGCCAACTCATTGTTTGTTCAGGACATCCTCACCAGCAAGACGATTAGTTGTAGTACTAGGAGGGGCAAACTCTACTACTTGGACTTGACTCCAGACAGTCAAACTTTCTAGATGGGTGGAGACAATGGTGAGAAAAAGAAAGATGAAGTGTGGCTATGGCATAGACTTTTTGGACATACATCATTTGGTTATTTACAAAAGTTATTTCTATAATTATTCTCAAGATTTGATATTTCAAGTTTTTAAGTGTAACATTTGTGAACTAGCCAAGAGCCATCGTGTTTCATTTTTCTTAAGTTCAAATAAAAGTTAAGTTCCTTTGTCCCTTATTCACTTGAATGTTAGGGGACCTGCTAAAATTGTCACTCTGGCTAGGGCTCGATGTAAGCTTCAATACCATCATTATCTTATTATCTCTAGCATCAAATCTAGATTGGCCATTACATTAGTTTGATGTTAAAAAGGCCTTCTTACATGGAGAATTGGAAGATGAGGTAGACATGGATCTACTGCCATAATGTAATCTAGCTCAAGAAAAGAAAGGATCAAGTTTGCAAACTCATAAAGTCATTATACGAGTTGAAATAGTCTCCTAGAGCGTGGTTTGGATGGTTTACTAAGTCCATGAAGAATTTTGGATACACTCAAAGAAATTCAGACCACATTCTATTCTTAAAGCATGATGAAGACAAAGTCACCGCCTTAATTGTTTATATAGATGACATGGTTGTGACTGAAACTGACACAAAAGAGAGACAAAAGCTACAACAATACTTATCTCAGGAGTTTGAGATAAAGGATCTAGGTAGGGCTTGTCAATGGCTGGGCTGGGCTAGCCCGGCCCAAATTTAATGAGCTTGGGCCGGGCCGAGCCAGGCTTTAAAGAGGAGAGAGAAAATACTGGGCCGGGTCGGGCTGGATTTTTTTAGAAAATTCAAAGCCCAAGCCTGACTCATGGGCTGGGCTTGAGAAAGCCCATCGGGCCGAGCCGGGCTAAGCCCAACCGGCCGGGCCGAAACGGGCCTATTTCATTTCAAAAAAAATTATAAACTTAATCATAAAGGCATTTTAGTCCAAATTTGAGATTAAACCCCCTTAATTCCAATATTTTCACCTCAAACCAAATTCATAAAACACCCAATAAAGTCACACAACTTAATAAGATTTTTCACAAAAATAATAAAACCAAGTTTTCTTTTTGAGGTTATTACATAATTAGACCGTAATACGTTTTAAGAAATAATTTTAAAAAATAATAAGTATCAAAAAAATATTTTTTTTAAAGAATGGTATGAATAAATATGCAAATGTTTGGTGATGTGTTCAAGAAAAGCATGATTATATTTGGTGGTACGATTATGTTTCATGATATGATATGTTGTTCATCTTATTTACATATATATAATTGTTGTATTAATAATTGACATGAATTAATGCGCTAATCATCCAATTATAAACTAGGAATGAGTAAAGAAAAGTAAATGAAATGAAACAAATTATATATGTGATTTAAGTGATATAATTCTAATCCTAAACTCTTATTTATACATAATTATATATGTATGCGGGTTTAATGGGCCGTGCTTTTGTGAGCGAGCCGGGCAGGGCTTTCTTGGGCTTAACCGGGCCGGGCCTATGGGCCAAGCCGGGCTTCAGACACCCAAGCCCAAGCCTAGCCCAGCTCAAGGTGGGTCGGGCCGGGCTGGGCTTTTTTTCGATGGGCTGGACTTTTTTTCGATGGGCCGGGCGGGCCCCCACTGGCTCATGAGCCCGCATGCCAAATGATGAATCAAAGGAAGTATGTGATGGATTTACTGATTGAAACAAAATGCTCATATGTAAGCTTTGGCTGACACATCTATTGACGTAAATCATGAGTTGGTGTCCATAGCATTATTTTTTCGAAGAAAAAAAACCCCCTGCATTTAAAGTGACTTCGGGAGTAAAAATGGGATTTTTTTTTTATTTTTTTTATTATTTTAAAGTATGTGGAATCCCCTTATCCTAAATTATTAAATTTTCATGTGAATTTCTCTTTTTTTTTAAACATATATATTATATGATTTTTGCAAATGAGGTATAGTCTAGTGGAAAAGGGCATTGACTTGCAGACCAGTAGTCTCAAGTTCAAACTCTCATGACACCTTGGTAGTGTGTGTGTGTGTGAGAGAGAGAGAGAGAGAGAGAGAAATCTCCCTCCCCTTTCTAGTTTAGACTATTACTTATATTCGGATATAGTAAAAAAAATTTAAGTGAGAGTTTACCAACTAATTATCTACCTTAGCTTAATACCACTAAATACTAATTGAGTTAGACCTTGAGGGGACGCATTAATTACATGTGTATTTGATTAATATATATTATCTAAATACAATTAATATTCTATGAAAATTAATATAGATCTAGATATACGTGGATGCATATATAAACAAGAAAACATACAATGAGGTCCAATTCTCTGTCCAAAGAGAGGGCTTATTGGGTGAGTTTGGTCCTCCAAAAGTTTGCCCACACCGCATACCGTTGCATGTATTGATCTGCATGTCATGTTTATTAATTTAAATAATATATATTTTAATTAATTTAATTTAGAGCTGAGGATATATATGTAGTGAGAAAATTAAAAAGACCAACAACTATTTACCACCACAAAAAAAAAAAAAAAAAAAAACCAACCACTGGATCAGGAGCATCGGTTTGCTTGCACATGACCCATGGTACACCAGTTTGGAGCTCAACGGCCATTTTTGCTGCCCAACGAACGTAGGCGGGTCCTTTCTCATGGAATGCTGCTTCTATGTTTTGATATTCGTTCTCAATCTAAATATGTTATAGATTAAATTCCATTAATTATAGATTAAATTGAAAAGTACTTTTAATTAATCATTATATATGTACCTGCGATAATATGATTGGGCCTCCTTGTGATGCATATAAACCCTCTGACTTCATCATGTTCACTATTTTTGTAGTAAAATTTTGCATATAAAACTACAAAAGAAGAAAGAACACAATAGACAAGACATCATAAACAGAGGAAATAACGAGTTAATCATTTTTTTTTTCTTTTATACATGTTTACTTATTAGGAATGAAGGGTACAAACTTTGAATGGTTCATTATCTGAGCGATAAACTATGTCAGGAACATCATGCAGCCAAAACGGAAATCCCCTGAAAATATAAATTAAAGAGTCAATTACCAACCTCGAAATTAATCCCCCCCTTTTATCATAAACAAAAATAAAAACAAAATGATATACAAAAGAATATCAGGATGGCCTTGGGTTTGGGCCCTTAGGGCAATGCCCTAGGGCCTCGGATAAATAGGGCCCCAAAATTTTTAATATCCATATTATATATACAAAGAGTTTCAGTTGAGGGATCTCTCAAATAAGTTTATTTGAATGACACTTTTGTAGGACCCACTATGCATTGTTTTTCAATGATCCGAAAAATCTAAAGTTTAGAGATTCATTCAAAGATAACCTCTACAAAAAAGTCACTTGAATCCAATATCATTTGACCACTCAATTAAATTATTGAAATTTAAGTACTTTCTTAAAGTACCGTATTCATTAATTTTGTTGGTCTCAATTAGATGCCTTTGTGATTTTCAATTTGCATGATTTTTTGCAAAAATGATCTCTGAATGAAGATGTGAAAGAAAATACATACATGTGCATAAATAAAAAAAATTCTTTCTTGCTAAATTATAATTATATACAAAGGAAAATGAGCTTCATTTTAATTTATGCCCTAAAGAATATATGAAATGAGAAAAATTAAACATACCCATATGTCCATTCACTCTCAATGAATGGTCCGATCCTAAGGCAAGCATAAAGTCCTTGTGCCTGGATTTCCTTCATGAATTTTACTAAATCATATCTTCCACTGAAATTGTACTGTAAATAACACATACGTACAAAACAATATTCACTATATCAGCCAATGAGAGAGAGTGAACTAGAGAGAGAGGGATGGAATGTTAAATTACCAACCTGACCCGGTTGGGGCTCATGAAGATTCCAAAATACATAGGTTTGAATCACATCAAGTCCTCCTTCCTTGGCTTTCCCAATTAAAGATCCCCACATCTACACCAAGTCTTTAATTTCACAAACAATATACATATACGTATATATATACGAACAGAACGGTGTATAAAATATGTTACATGAAAGTTTTATTTCTAACTAGTGAAAAATATATATATTATACAATTTTTCTTGGGTTTTTACTTGCTCTTTTTGTTTTTATATCCAGCCCACGACAATTAATTTGTTTGAATCCACTCCACCCCACAATCATTGTAGCTTATTTATCTGTATATATGCAGGGTTCACATTCATTACAGTTCTCGAATCTTGCATCAAACAAAATGGACACATAAGATATGTCCAAAAGATACGAAGAAAATGTGATATGTCCAAAAGGTACGAAGAAAATGTGAACCAAGCTTCTAGCCGTGACATATATAATCATAATGAAGAGGGATTCACTATTATGTCCAATATAGGGATTTAAATTATAAAGAAAAAAACTTACATGAAATGTACTTTATAAATACACCCAAAGACCATTTACAATATAACAAAGAGGCTTTAAACTTCCTATAAAATACAAAATTGCCATCGATTTCTTAAAATGAGCCCAATCCCAAAACCTCATTAAAAAAACTCAAAACACTCAACATGGCATCAAAGTAATTTAATAATCAAAATTAAATTCAATAAAGTCAGCTGTCTTTTTTCAGGTTTGTTTATAGGAATTAAATGGTGTTGGATTTATCTATATCACAAGTGCTAAGAATGAGTATATAACTAAATATCTAATAAAGGAACATGATAAACCACCAAATATATGAAAATGAATGTTAATTGCAATGGAAAACAGAATAAATTAATATTTAGTAATTATTTATGCAAACATCTAAGGCCTCGGGAGGTGTATGGACTCTTCACCACTTAAACTACAAACACCTTGTTTAATATTTAGTGTTTTTTGAAAATTGCACTTGAGCTAGAAATATTCATGAACTATAATTGTGTAGTGACTTTTGAATATTGCATTACGAACAAGTAAATGTGTAGTGATATAATTACCTCAGGTGTACTCCGAGGATAGTGAATAGAACCTGAAAATAGAATTCTTCTTTCCCCTTTAATGATGAGAGATCTTCCATCATACGTGACATCTCCTCCACAAACACAACCTTCTTGTGTTATAACTACCGCCACCGCCGCCATAACAAATAAACGCAGCCACGGCCTCCACGACTGCCGCCACTCCATCTCTCTCTTTGTCTTTCTCACGATCACCAATTAGTGTAGACTGAAATTTTGTATATGATCACCAAAAGAAGGTTTATGCTTTAACTACTACGTCTTTTGGGGGAAGAAGATGAAGATGAGAATATATAACGGATGACAATGTGCATATAGAATGGATGAGTTGGGTTAATTAAAGCATACATACATGGCACGTGACACCTTAGGGTTTTTAGACCCATACCATAACAAGATACCTAGGGGCAACTTGGTAATTGAAGTCCATCTATCTACCACATTGCAAATGAGATGATGATAGGTCACATGCACCTTCTGTATGTTCAGTTGTTTACGTCATAGCTTAGCGTGGCTGGGATGGCAAGGCAAGACAAAAAGAGCCCAACCACCGCACCACGCCAACACACTACTGTGTATGTGTGAGAAGTAAAGAATCACCGCTTCCACGAAACCTGGGCAGCTGTTGCTTGCTTTGCTTGTATAATTAATTTTTCTTCTGTTTGTTTGGGCCTCTTTTGCACCAAACCACGAAGACATCGCAATGCAATTTGGTGATGAAAAGCCCAAACCAAATAACCCAGCCATTTCCACCCAACCTTGTTCATCGATTCAATTGCAAATATATGAATGTTATCAATGACTTCAGGAAAGAATACAACTTTACCGAGTCTTTTAACACACCGATGTGGTGTGAATTAAAGCGCCTCTAATGTTTAAGTTAGATTTAGAATAGGCTTATTATCACAAACATTTTTAAGGTTTACGAAACTATCAAATTGCATCCGTAATGTTTTTTGGTGTCATACGTGGTCTTTAAAGTTCGTATGTGTGACCACAAATGGTCTCTGTCGTTAGGTTCTGCCAAAAACTCCGTTAGTTTGCTGACATGATATATATATATCACAAAACATCCCTAAGGTTCACCCACCTATCACAAATGGTCCTTACGAAATTTTTTAATTTTTTATATTTAAAATTCATAAAATTTTGGTTTTATTTTTAAAATTTTATGAATTTTAAATTATTTAAAAATACATATTATATTTTAAATACATGTGACACTATATTATTATAGATGTGGGCTCCATATATATGCCACATCAACAAACTAATGGAGTTTTTAAAAAATAATTTAAAATTCATAAAATTAAAAAATTAAAAAACTAAGGGTTTAGGGTTCATAAATGGTCCTCAAGATTAAAATCCTTCTATAAATGATTTTTCATTTATAAATAATTTTAAAAAGAAAATTAAAATTTTATGAATTTTAAATGAAAAAACTAAAAAAATTCATAGGGACCATTTGTGATAAGTGTGTGAACCTCAGGGATGTTTTGTGATAAATATGTCACGTCAGCAAACTAACGGAGTTTTTGACGAAACCTAATGGCAAGGACCATTTGTGATCGCACATACTAACCTTAAGGACCACGAGTGACACAAAAAAATATTAAGGATGCAATCTGATAGTTTCATAAACCTTAGAGACGTTTTGTGATAAGGTTCTTGATTCTAGGAACAGTTACCTTCTCCAGTTGATGGAGGTTGGCTTTTATATAGTCTTTAGGTGACTGATTTCTCGTCGTTCACAACTATATGATGTAAGCTTATTGGACTTGGGACGTAGGGGTAAGTAAGGGGTTTAATGCACGGGAGCATAGGTTGGGTTGTGTCGGTTTTTATCCCAACTTGATATATAGCAATTTATGATTTATTATACCAAAAACTCGCTCATTATTAGGCAAATTCAACTCTTTTGTGATTGGGTTGGGCGGTTCGGTCAGATTAACTCAAAATTAAACCCACATAACGGTTTATAATTTTTTAAACCCAATACCCATTCATTATTAGGTCAATTCAACCCAACTTCTAATAATCGAGTTAGACAATTCGGTCTAATCCAATTTACCCGAAATTGTGTCGACCCCTAATATATTTGCACCACCAATCACGTAATGGTTATAATATCTTGTGATTGACTTGGCGCCACTAATTCGAGGATTGACCATGTTGGGTTTGCCCTTATACAACTATGCTTGGGCTTTAGAGGTATTGGGCCGAAACGTGGCCCAATTTCCAGACCGATTTGATAGAGAAGACTTTCTCTGTCACCTCTGCCAGTTATTGAAACGGTGTGCATTTAATTAGATGCGGATCTATTTCCCTCGTGTGGTTGACGATAATTTCATCCAATTATCACTGATTGTGTCCATATGAGTTCTTGTATGTCATCAGTGCTTATGAAAAGTGGCTTGACCATAGCCCAACAACAACTGTAAAAGTATAGGACCTGAAGCTGTAACTGGATTCAAGTCCAACCACTGCCCACCAATAAACTGCCCCAGATATATATATATATATATTCTTTAATATGTAATAATAATTTGGTTTTGGGAGGGGAAGGGGTTGGGAGTGGGAAAGGACCAGAAAGCGGGAGAGGTACTAATTAATTGGTCAATATTGACAGCTAGTATGAAAAATACAGAAGCTTCCCAGCAAGTACCCAACTGAGAACGACTGGACTAGTACCCCAACATGTTCATTTCACTTGGACCTCTTTACTATAATCCCACCATTTACTAGTGAGAGTGATGTTTTCAAGCAACATTCCTAATCACCAGCTCCAAAAACCAAAACGGCGGCCATTTTAAATCATTAAAGACAACATGAGATCTTCATCATTACAATCCATAAATGGCAACTTGAGATCTTGTGTTCGTATGGTTTTGGATAACATGTGAATAACCTTATTTTGATATCATAAAGAAGTTGAGATTTCATTTCATAATCAATTAGCAATCGAGAATAAATTCTCTCACATCATGAAACAATAAAATTGAAACTTAACGTAAACCCTCGTTATGTTCGTATTTAATTTATTAGAAATAAAAATGAGACTTAACGTGAATTCAAATTAAATAAACCTTAGTATGTTTACATAAAATTTATGGACGGAGGAAGTTAGATATGGATATGCTGTTGACCAAGTTGTGGAGGAAAGTCGTAGCAATTGGACAAGTTGAAAGAAATTGAAGAAAAAGAGCACTAATCTGAATATGAATCGATGATGGTGGGTCCCTTTGTCCACATAAATCTTAAACAAAGCAAGCCAAGCAAGCTCCAAGTAGCTTCCTGCTTCCACATGCATTGTTTATCCATAAATATATATACGTCAGGCACCACGTCACGCAACACCTTTCTATGTTGAGGTTCACATGCATCGCGCCACTTTTTTCGACATTATGAACCCGGACAAAGGTTCACTCCTTGCTCCCCAAGTTTCCCAGTCGACATTTTATTATTATTATTATTATTTTGTCGTGTCCTTTTCACTTTTCAATATTCATATGGAATATTCTATTCACATGGCTGCCTCAAATTTGTTTTACTCTCGCTCTCTGTCTTTATTTTAAAGATTTGTCTAATATTCTATTCATATTATACAAAAATTCATATAGAGTCTATTTAGACAGAAAAATCTAAAATTAGCAATTTATCATTTTTTAAGTGGTTTTTAGAAAATTTTAACACACTAAGAAACAATTAGAAAATAACAAGTGACTAATTTTGTGTTTTTTTTTCTCTTAAAATGAATTCTATAACGATTTTTGTATAATATGTCATGTTAGAATGAGTCTATTTGTGAAAAGCTCTTATCTTAAGCCAAAGTTCATAAGAAGAAACGTTGCGACTTATGCCAAATCTTTTTTTATTTTAATCTTTTCAGGCATGTGTGTCTCATAAGTTTTCGCTTGTAAAGTGAAATCTTTTAAAACTCTTTTATTTATTTTTTGAAGTTTACTTTTGTTTGTGGTAGAGCATACAAATAAAATACCAAACGAGAGTTCCTTACTTTCTTTTAGACTGCAGAACAAAGAAAAAGAGCACTAGAGAAGAAACAGTACGGACTATAGTTGAAAGACTTTTAAAATTAGGAGTTGAGGAAAGACACATGTGGATGTGGTGTAGAAAAAATAAGTAGGAACCCCGTCTAACATCTTAAAAATCAAACTTCAATGGTCATGGGCGTGAAAAGTTCTTAAAAAGTTGCGGCTGGATTTTTTGTTTATTTTTTATTTTTTATTTTTTATTTTTATACAAATAATATTATATTTTAATATAATGTAAACTACGGAGATGAAGATTCACTTTATTATTAGAGATCATATTGCGAATGTTAATACTGATGGAACTTACCCTGTTAGTCATGCTTACGTCCTTCAATTTGAAGTTGCAGCCCTTGAGCATGGTAGCATGGTTAAAGGGCAATACGTTTAAATTATAAAAAAAAAATTAATTATTGCAGGATATTCTACTACAGCTTTGAATCATATTTTAACCTCTAGTTCTACTAATAATATTCCTTGGCATATTTTGTCCACGTAAGAAATATCCGAAGGCTTCTTTTTTCAACTTGAGCAATTTCAATTTTAACATGTTTATAGAGAAGTAAATATAGACACATACGGGTTAGCAAATTCAAGGTAATAATCATATGTTTATTTATTAGGAATGGAGGAATTCATGAATCTGTGAACTTAGTAAAAAGAGAATTAAAAAGGGGATACCATTTATGATTTTGAGGGTATTTAATTATAGATTTTAATATAGAATCCACATTATTTTTAATTCACTATGTGTAATAAAGATATAGGAAGTATGAAATTAGAATAATTCTAATACTAATATTCTAGTAAATACAAAATAAGCGAGAATCAAAATCATTTAAATATGCGTTCCTCATAAGTAAAAATACTATTGTTAATATGAATGGAATAATATACTCTTACCATATTGATTTAATTGATGTGACATATAATATGTACATATCACATCATGTAATATAAAAATATAATAAGTATAGCATTATTCGTATTCACGTTGAGATTTATTTTGATATTGAAAATGTTGGCAGTTCATTCATAAGTATCTTCCCTGTAATTTTGTTTCTTATGGAAAATAAAGAAAAGGATTATGTGATGCGGCAGAACGCAAGTTCCAGATAGAGAGAGAGATGATTTGTTTGGTGAGTCGTAGAATTTTGGATTAGTTAATTGTGGATCCATCCATGATCCAGCAGCGCCATGACGTTTTGTTCCATACGTCATGCGTGCGGGCTAAGGAAACTCCAAATCCATGCAGTTGAACGGTCGTCCTGCAGTTTCCCCTTGGACCAAAAAGTCTTCCACATACCGAACGTGGCAAATGGTGATTCGCTGACCGCACAAAATAAAAACTCCTCGCGGAACAGGAGATCGAGGACGACCGTCAACGATGCAGTAGAGGCAGGATTTAAAAAAGCGGAGAGAGGAACGTCCAAAATAGGTGACGAAAGCAATGACACAATTAGCAAGCTGAAAGTGGCCCATGCGCACGTGGCACCTTCAGGTTAGACCGTCGACTGGCTGCGGTCAGCCCCTCCACCTCCTCTCTCTCACTCTCTCTCTGAACCCACGTGTCAAAATTAAAAAAAAGAGAGAAAAAAAAGAAAAAGAAAAAGAATAATGTTGTGTCTTTATTGAGCGTGCGGGCGGGTATATAAAAAGGCTTCGGAGTCTTGTAAAAACCCATCGTTCCAAATCCGAGAAGAAACTAGAAGCAGAGGAGCTTAAACCAGAAGAAGAAATTCAAGGCGATCTACAACTAGCAAGATCAAGGGCAAGCAAGAGCAAGGGAGCTGTAAAAAGTAAACGCTAAAAATGGGAAGTGGAAGTGAGTTGGAGTTACCGCCAGGGTTCAGATTTCACCCAACGGACGAGGAGTTGGTGAATTATTACTTGTGCCGGAAATGTGCTGGGCAGCCTCTCGCTGTTCCCATCATCAAAGAGATTGATCTTTACAAGTTTGATCCTTGGCAGCTACCTGGTATAAATAAATTCCCCCATTTCCAATTTTTTATTTTTGGTCAAATCCCCATTTCCAATTTCACCATTTCTGATTGAATCACTGGATTTCATTGGGTTAATTTAATGGGTCACCTGGATTTCATCTCAATTGGCCCCAACCCAACAAAAAAAAAAAAAAAAAAATTTGTTTTATGAACTCTGGATTGGTTGAAATTTTTTCTCTGATTGGTTTGATGTGATTTCAATTTGGGAACTTTGAATTTCAATTTTTTAATTTTTTTTCTGCAATTTTTGTCGTTGTTTTTGCAGATATGGCTCTTTATGGAGAAAAAGAGTGGTATTTCTTTTCGCCAAGGGATAGAAAATATCCGAACGGTTCAAGGCCGAACCGGGCAGCAGGAACCGGGTACTGGAAGGCGACCGGGGCAGACAAGCACATTGGAAAGCCCAAGGCACTTGGGATTAAAAAGGCACTCGTGTTCTACGCTGGCAAAGCTCCTAAAGGAGTTAAAACCAATTGGATCATGCACGAGTATCGCCTTGCAAATGTCGATAGGTCGGCTTCCAAGAAAAACAACAACAACTTGAGGGTACCTAACTTTATCCTTTTGCACGTTATTGACTTTTACCTAATTATTCAATGTCTTCAAATTAAAATGGTTCATTTTAATAAACGATGCGATATTGTAAAATACTCTAATATATGAGGTCGGGGATTAAATTCGGTTACAAGGTTATTACATTATCTTGGTCAACTGATCTAACACACGTCTGCAAATTTTATTTTATATTGTGCTAATTTGATTTTATGTATTATTGCAGCTTGATGATTGGGTGCTGTGCCGAATATACAACAAGAAAGGTAGCATAGAGAAATATAACGTTGCCATGGAGCGCAGTAAAATGACCAAATACCCAGAAATATTGCATGAGCAAAAACCAGAAATGACCCAAATGCCACCACCCCATACGGATATGTCGTCGATGGATTCAGCACCGAGGGTGCAGCAGACGACGGACTACTCTAGCTGCTCGGAGCACGTGCTGTCGCCAGAGGTCACGTGGGAGAAGGAGGTCCAAAGTGAGCTACAATGGAGCGGTGATGAATTAGAGAATTCCTTTAATACCCTTGATAATCAGTTCATCAATTACATGGATGGCTTCTCAGATATTCTTGACTCTTTTGGCGCTGCTCAGCCTCAGTACCAAATGGACCAGCAGAACATGTTTGCCTACTTACAAACCCAATTTTAAACCAAACTTGTTGGGTTATGAAAGTGGCAGGACCAGAAAAATTTGAGAAAAAAAAAAAAAAGAATGGGCCGGACTTGTGCGGTGCTATTGGAGAGGGCCCTTGACGTAGGTCCGTTATTATTTTATTTAGTACCTAATATTCTTTTAAAGTTGGTTTAGAGACCAAATGAATTTATGATGTCATAAAAGGACCTGTGGTTAAGGCTCTTGCTCAGTGAGAAAAGCATCAAGCTGATGGGCTCGGGTTAGATTCTCCATAATATGTTAATACGTAATGATTACGGTAGAAAATTGTTACAATTTCCAGGAATTATGTAGCAGAAATTTTTTTAATTTTTCTTTTTAAGTATGCATGACGTGTAATTATAGTGCATTTGATTGATGTTAAGAGAAACAAATGTGTTTGAAGTTTTGTAGTGGGAATTGAGCCCATCTGATCTTGAAATAGGTTGTTTTGGGTTGGTGAAGCCCTTTCACTTGTATAAATAGAATTCTTTATCACTTGAGGGTAAATTTTCACCCATGGATACCCATGGGATTGTCTGAAATATATCATCACTTGTAAAGACAGAGGTAAGCTTTATTCTATTTGGACGCTACTCCAAACTTTCAATGGTTTACATTATAACTTTAATTTTCACACATTAAGTTCGAAGCCTGGATAACTCAGCTTCGCAAAAAAGAAAAAAGAAAAAAGAAAAAAAGAAGGTAATTTCATATTGACCTTACATATGTGGGACTTTTGCGCATGATTTACATAGATTTTCCCTTCATATAATTTCTATAGGAGAAAATTTTATTTATTGGTTAAAACTCAATCAAGGAAGACCCAATGAGACAAAATTGAACGAAGAAATAGAGATATTACTTTTTTTAATGCTGAGATAAGTGCTCAAAGTTGTAACTCAACAAGGAAGATCTTTGAGTTGTCACATCCTAATAACGTGCCCTAACTTCTTGATTGTTGTGGTCAGTAGGGCATTGGTAATTAAGTCTGCATGATTGCCACACCAACAAATATGTTGGCCATCTATATTGTTGTTCTTATCATGCTGATGTGTAGGGAAAAAAACTTATGGGTTTTTCTTCTCCTAATTAACCAAATGTGAAGGAAGTATGTCGAATATATCAAAAAAGGAGAAAGTGACAACTAGAGGTTGGGTGTACGAATAGGAGATGTATAAGCACGGGTGGAAGAGATTTTGGTTTTGTTCATCTTTTCTCAACAAAAATGAACTCACGTTAGTCACTAGTTAAATTGAAAATAGGTGTTAAATATTATTGTGTGAGACACAAAGGAAACAAGAAACTTGAAAACATGATATCCAAACTCGAAGGTGTGTAGCATGTTATATTCCAACAAACTACATATCTATACTGAAAAAAAAGAAAAAAAAGAAAAAAAAACTCTTTTTATGAAATTAAACATCCTCCTTTTGTCGACCTTCTTATTGCTCCTCCTCCTCTCCTTTAGGAAATTGGTAGACTTCGAAAAATTTCGAAACAGGTATTTCCGCCCAAAATGGGGACCTTTGTACTTGTAATGCAATGTTACCTAGAAATTTCCAAGAAATAACGTTATTTGGTAATTTCCTCTGAGCAAAGAAGCATTTGGCATTTGGTATCTTCGTTAAAAAATTGGCATAAAAAACAAATGCGGGTTCCAAAATCCAACTAAGCAAAAATTCACACAAGCAATTCCAATGTCAAAGGAAGAAAAGAATAAAGCAGTTCAAATGTGATGGATTAGAAGGATTCTGCAATAACTTGGAGGGAAGAAGAAAGGTAATTAGCAGAAATCAAAGGAAGCAAGCAATACCATGAGTCCTGAGTTGCATTCACCCAATTCCGTCATTGGAATATATTCCATTTTCTTTCAGTCATTTTATCGAACACCTTGTGAAGTTTCCCATAGAAAAAAGACAAAATAACACTTTTATCTTAAATTTGTTCCTTCGTTCATTCATTCTATTGCCTACTGTGAAACAGAAAATGAAAACGGAGGGAAAGTCTGGGTGGTTGTTGCTGTTGATGTCGCTGTTAGTGATGGGTTTGTCTGCAACTATGTCATCAGCTTCTTTTGGTGATCAGTACCATCGGGGTAGAAGGAAAACTATGCTACCGGATGAAGCGACGTCGTCTTTGGGGCTCAACCGCGCAGCCTCCTCCATTGTCTTACCGGTTCATGGAAACGTGTACCCTATTGGGTAAGTCTCGTTGTGTCATTTGTGCAAGTCCATGTGTTTGCTTTTAATCAATCATCAAAATACAAAAAGTGTGTTTCTTTTCAACTCTCTCAAGTCAATGGGGTTGTTTTGCAGGTCTTATAATGTCACTCTTAACATTGGTCAGCCTCCAAAGCCCTACTTTCTTGATCCAGACACTGGTAGTGATCTCACATGGCTCCAATGTGATGCTCCCTGTGTCAGATGCACTGAGGTAATTAATTATAAATCACAACTTCATATTGTACTAACTTTTCTTGTTAGAATGCACAAGTTGTTGCTTGTTACTGTCTTGTGGGCATCTAGTTTGGAACTAATGCTTGCTTCTAGTTCAAATGGAAAACAGAAAAAAAAAAAATTGGATAGTAAAGAAACCAACATTTCTCCTGCTTAATTCCTACATGATGATTCTGATACGACATCTATCGCTTCCCTCTCTGGCTGAATTTCTTGTTCATATCTTGCATTGTTCAATTACTGTTCTCCAATTGTAATGAATCATGGTTTTTTTCGAGTCCCATATTTTCCTGAATGCTAAACCTTCTTAATACAAAAAAAAATTGTTATGGAAAAAGGGTCCTAACGTATATTTATCCTTTTACCTTGCACTTTGCAGGCTCCTCATCCATTTTACCGTCCCAACAATGATCTAGTGGTCTGTAAGGACCCCCTCTGTGAGGCCTTGCATGCACCGGGTTCCCACAAATGTGATAATCCAGAGCAATGTGATTATGAGGTTGAGTATGCAGATGGTGGCTCATCCCTTGGTGTACTTGTAAGGGATGCCTTTCTCCTCAACTTTACCAATGGAAACCAGCGAACAACTCACCTGGCCCTTGGGTTGGTAACTTTTCCTGCTTAAATTATTCATCAATATTATCTCTAACAATGCTTAATTATCTATTCTACTTAAATATTTGTGTTTCTTGAAGTAATCACCTCCTGATTCTCATCCCCATGCCAACGAAAGAAATTGCCATAGCATACCTTAACTTCAAATCCTTACGGAACTATTTATTTGATTTGGCCTACATGGTCTAAGATTTTTTTCTGTTTCTTGCAATGGATTAAGCTCAAATCGTGTGCCCATCCCTTTTGTTTTGTTTTGTTTTTTTTCCCCAAGAAACTTTGTTTAAACAAACAGCTCTTTGCAATTGCCTAGTAAGTAGCTAGATCAATAACTGCGTATAATTGCTATTGCAACTTAGATCATAAAGTCCTCCTGGGAATGGAACATGATTAAGTTAATTGTTGTGGATAAGTAGTTTATTTCTTTGAAGTAATTTAGTGAGAAGAATTAAAGCTGACAAGTTTAATTAATTTGTTTGAGAAGAATTAACAATATGGTGATGCCTCTTGTGATGATTTGGGTCAGATAAAAATGAAATGTATGCACCGTACCCTATTGGACACTTGATGAAAACATAAACTAAGTTTAACAATATGATATGAAACAGAAACCAAGCCTTAGATTATACTGAGGCACCACAAACCAATGTTTCCTAGACTTGCTGACATACTTGATCTTGATCATTTAATTGTTTAATGTCATGTCTACAGGTGTGGATACGATCAACTACCTGGTTCATCTTATCATCCAATAGACGGAGTCCTTGGCCTTGGCAAGGGAAAATCTAGCATCGTATCACAACTTAGTAATCAGGGTCTGGTGCGACATGTCATTGGTCACTGTTTAAGTGGCCGAGGGGGCGGGTTTTTCTTCTTGGGGGATGGCCTTTATGATTCTTCACGCATAGTTTGGACACCAATGTCACCTGATTACGCGTAATAAACCCTTCTTGAACCCTGTTTTTCATCTAACAAAGGTTTTATTTTAATGTATGCTTCATAATCATCTTTTCCTGCACCAATTATTCTCCTTGTGGTTTATGCAGCAAACATTACTCCCCAGGACTTGCGGAACTTATAGTCGGTGGGAAATCTACTGGGTTTAGAAACCTTGTTATGGTTTTTGACAGTGGAAGCTCATACACTTATCTTAATTCTCAGGCTTATCAATTTTTGACTTCATGGGTGAGTTAAGAGCTTTGTCAAAAACTAGTCTGCATTTTCATTACCTACATCTAGAACTTACAATGCTTTCATTTTCCCTCATATTATGGCTTTTGCCTCACTAAAATTAATCATCCTTTCATTTCCTGTTAACAGTTTTCAGAATGTTGCTGTTATTCAATGTATATAACTTTAGAATAAAAGTTGATTCATGTTATTCTTGTCATATTGTAGTTGAAAAGAGAACTAACTGGAAAACCTTTAAAAGAAGCTCTAGATGACAGGACTCTCCCACTTTGTTGGAAAGGTCGAAAGCCATTTAGAAACATACGTGATGTCAAGACATACTTCAAGCCCTTAGCACTAAGATTCGCCAGTGGAAGAAAAGATACCACGCAGTTTGAATTGCCCCCAGAAGCTTATCTAATTATATCGGTAAATTTCACCTTCCATGATCTCCCTATTTTTCTTCATTTCAAGTAGAAGCACTTTCTGTGTTAGAAAACTAATGATGTATATGCTGGCAGTCCAAGGGAAATGTTTGCTTGGGAATTTTAAATGGTAGTGAAGTTGGGCTGCAAAATTCTAACATTATTGGAGGTAAGAGTTTCCATGTGTATGTTATGAAGCATGACCTCTGAAGACAATAATGATCATTCTTTTTTGGTCCCGTTTACAGACATTTCAATGCAAGATAAAATGGTGATTTATGACAATGAGAAGCAGATGATTGGATGGGGTCCTGGAAACTGTGATAAGCTACCCAAGTCTAGAAGTTTCAGCTTTTGGTGATGCTTCGTGAGGTTCTCAGACTTGCACGTTTATAATGGCGTATGATCACAGAGAATTATTCTGCAGAAAGAAACATTCTCCGCTGTATACTATATAGGATTGGAGGGGAATAGTTCCATTTCCAATGTACATTTTATATATTTCACATGTATGTATGTAGAATCACGTCTACTTGGTATTTCTATTTCCAACCATATATGTTGGTGAAAACTATATAGTATACTTCAGGTTACATATGAAGAATATTCTGACTTCTTTACAATGTGCTGAGCTCAATTATAGTTCTCAATTTCTTTTATCATTTTCGGAGACAATGTAACACTTCTGTTGTAACCTCTGCCTTGGTCAAGGTGGTAACTGAAGGGGTTTGACAGAGTGATCGGTGTTGAGTTATTTTTCTTTAGCAAAAAAGATTGAAACATAACCAGTGAGGTATAGCTCACACACACTACTAAGGTGCCGTGGGGGTTCCAACTTGAGAGCACTGGTCTGCAAGTCAAGGCTCTTTTCCATTAGACTAGACCCTGTTGGTAAAACAGAAATTTGTAGGGGAAGGCCTAAACCCCAAACCTTTTAAACTTAACAAAACTGAAATTTGTAGGGAAAAGCAATATTATAACGTAACCAGAACAGCAATTACAGATACATACATTGCAATGCATATTATTCAGTTGAAGAGGCCTAATAATTACTAATTTTGATTGATCCATATCAACTTACATACAAGAAAGACTGAATTGAAGACATCCTGTCTAGAGCCTGCCTAATTTCATTATTTAGACCATCCAATCAAAGCCAGGATTATGCTAAATATGTCACCGCTGATCACTGCCTTGAGCAATCTTTGCTTTTCAGGTGTGTATGGTGGGTACCTCAGAGATGAATCTCCACTAAAACTTCTGTAAAGAACTGCCTTCTTGTGGCTAAACCCATCAAAGGAGAATTTACCATGGTATGAACCCATTCCACTCTCCCCAACTCCTCCAAATGGTAAACCAGTTATGCTAACCTGCGCAGCATGCATGTCAAGAATGAATTAGCTTATTGGTTAACAAAGATGGATATACAGCTAAACTTGATTATCTAGTGTAAAAGCATAAATAAATATAAGCTAGTATCATAAGCTAACTTGGAGATAGTGACAAGTATATGGCTTTAGTCAATTAAATTCAATTTGAGAGAAAATGGCCAACTTATTTGTGCAAGTTTCAGACTGGTAGCTGTTGGAGGCCGGTTTAATTAGTTGACGATAAGGTCTTCATTTTAGTTTGTGAAGATGCAGAAATGCAAAGACGTATGTATGTATGCATAGAGGAGAAGAATCAGTCACATGTAGAACGGTGTCATTGATGAGCATTCCTCCAGATGATATGTTTTCCACAAAGCCCTTCTTCAGCTGCTCATTATTTGTGAAAACATACACTGCAAGAGGCTTTGGCCTTGAATTTATGACATCAAAACTGTCTTCAATCGTCTCAACCTTATGACCAATTAATAAAAAGACATAATGAGAGGGGCTAATAAGCATGACAAAGTTACATGGAAATTAATAGATGAATTAGTTTCAATTTCCATTTACATGGTTGACAAATAGACTAGTCCTGTTCCACACAAATAAATAGAGGGCTTTCCTCTACTCATCTTAAGCTCTCATCTCTCCAATTTGCATAGGTTAAGAATTAGCCCAGAGCGGAATGTAATCTCTTAGGTCAATGTTAAGAGTAATGATGTAATTCGAGCACTCACAGTGACAATAGGCATCAATGGCCCAAATATCTCCTCCTGCATAAGCTGAGACTCTTCTGGGATATCTAACAAGATAGTTGGAGCTATTTTTCTGCATCGAATACATGATATAATGAGAATTCATTTAAGAAGAATTGTACATTCTATTTATATACAGTTGTAACATTTCTTAACAAGCAAGGAAGGTCATTGTCACTCACAATTGGTTCTCATCCATTTGGCCTCCGAGGACAATCTTATCAGAGACCTTATCCTCATCCAACATTTTTGCCAAACGTTTAAACTGGGTTGAGCTTACTACCCTGGATATATCCTTTGAATTCATTGGATCTTTCCCAAAAAATTGCTCAAGTTCAATTTTTAGAGCTTCTATCTGTCAAGTAGACATGCTTTCAGAAAAGTAACCTGAAACATATTGAAGAGTGATGCAGAGGCTAAATAGTCGCATGCGCTCACACATGCACACCTGTGGTGAACCTTCCTGTTTTGAGGAGACTGAAAATTCTTTGAAACCATGTTGAGGTATCCAACCGAAAAGGTCAAGGTATTAGACGGAGAGACTAAATAAGTGTATAGCCACATGAGACAGTTTCCCTATGTAATATGAGACCAATGCGTAAAAAACATACAAATTTTTTTTATTCACAATTTTAAGTTTTCCTTAGGGGGAGCATCGTACCAACTTCGGAGCAAAGTCTTTTGTAGTGATAATGTAATCAACACCGATACAAGCTTGTCCATTGTTCAATGCCCATTTTCCTGCTATTATCCTCCTAACTGCAACCTTAAAAGTTTAACACAAACAGTTAAAGCCAAGCCTCAAATTTAGATGAAACTGTAATTCATGTTGCCTGATAAGAGAACCAATTACTTGTAAATCGACATCTGAATGGACAACAGCCGGGGACTTTCCACCGAGTTCTAGAATTACAGGTGTAAGGTGTTTTGCAGCAGCAGCCATCACAATGCGCCCTACTCTTGCACTACCTGTACGGTATACAAATACTCTGTCAGTATGTTACTAGCCAGTTAGGAGCCAACCAATGCACGAAGCAAAGAACTATGTAAGAAGAACGCTAAATATATGTATACATATAGTGTAACCTTCTCTTGCCAAACTTCTTTTACCAGATTTTGAATTTGAACCACGCATTTCTCTATGTGACTTGTCATACTTAGAATTAAAACGTAAAGTTATTACGTATTAGAAAAGAACTATGAACTTACCTAGGACTGCAAATGTTCACTAACCCATGTTCACTCACTGATACACGGCACACAATTAAGAAAAGCCTACCGAAATAAGGGCCAACCTTTCATGCAATGAATCTCAAGTTCGAACTATGGAAACCTCTACGGTCAATGTAGATAATACCTCCAAGTAGTGGTGGCAAGGGTAAAGCTATGGTGCAGAAAATCATATAAAATTAAAAATAAGATTCTGGAAGCACCACAGAAATTGATAATGAGGCGCATATCATTTACCCTGAGTAGTGTAGTATATGTCACTACAAGCCCATTAAAAAAAGAACTCATATAAAATTGAGGAAGATCATCATTTGAAAGTTTGATAACCTGTATAGAGTATCTTATCCCACTTCTGCTCTAAAAGTGCAGTTGTTTCTGGAACAGCCCCCTCAACAACTTTTACAGCTGAATTATCTAAATACTCCTCTACTAATTTTGCAAGAAGTGAAGATGTAGCTGGAGCAATTTCTGAAGGTTTTAGCACAACCGCATTGCCAGCTGAAATAGCTCCAATGACTGGATCAACAGATAACACTGGAAAATAAAAATAAAACAGCACGTGTTATAAAAAGACATCAATCTATATGAACATTTGGTGGGGAAGCTTCGACAAGGTGACAAGTATGCAACTTGTGATCTATAACTAGCTAGTTCTGAACTGCGCTGCAACGTATTAACATACAGAAGGGAAAGTTCCATGTTGCGATGACCAACACAACTCCTAGAGGTTCTGACACAATTTCTGCTGATGATGGAAATGTTGTAATTGAAGTGTTGACCTGAAATGCACACCAACAAATTTACTTTATATTTCACTTATTATAGTAAATATTGGAGGATATATTGGTCCGGAAGAAGAGTGGATGAGAGGACTTGTCATCCTTGACCCAACGGATATTTACTCTAATTACCTTTTGGGGAATCATCCACTGTCTCAATTCTTTCAGTGCCTCGTTACATGAGGATTTTGCAGTAACAATCTGCATTAATAAAAAAATCCATATTTATTAGTACAATGCAAAATGAAATACACAAAAATATTTATGACAAACTTATATACAGTAAAAACATTGTGTTAAACAATGGGGTAGTCCCACTATAAGCCTTAGAGCCTCTAAATAGGAGTCAATTAGAAGTGTATATAGCGCACTGAGCTTCAGGTCGAAACAAGGCAACAAATATCCATGCCATCTCCTGAGCATTTATGGGGACCATGCCATCCTTAGAGTGGATGAAAGGCTGATTTATGATGTTTTCTGGATTGTGTTTCCTCAAAGAAAGTTTTCTGAGTAACAAGAATGTTTACATGTGTGATTGCATGAGCAACAATGAGCCAGGACTGCTTGGAGTGTAATTTCTGGTTTGGAGAAAAGGTTTCTCTGCATTCGTTCTAAAATTCCTCAAATTTCCCTGAGTTGTTAGGTGCACATTTACTTATGCATTCTTAGAATTCCTTGTTAAGAATATTGTACTAGATTCCTACAATGTAAGAGTTTAACAAACCCCAAACCAAGTTAGGCCAATAGGTGATGACAATGACAATGGTGATCCACAAAGACACCAGATTTTGCCCTCAGTTCGTCTGTCTCAACCCTATAAGAGATAAAACACTAAATTCGGTAACTGAACCCAAAACAAAGGCTAAGACTCTAAAGGACATATATAAATAGGCTTCTTAAAACCCTAAATCACAATAGAGAATGTCATACAGTGAAACTAGGAGAAGGAAATGGATACCAAAAATTGCTAAAGAATATGTCAAATCAGGAGAAGAAAACCAGAACTCGCACCGAATACTTAAGCCCACGAGTCCAGGCTTGAGCTACAGAAACATTTCCTCTGGATGCTCAAGCCTACACTTGACATCATCACTAATACAACAACTTTCTACATATAATAAATTCTGAGGACCTTGTCAAGGCTCAAATTGGTTTTTCTCTGTGCCCTCGATACATATAATAGATACTATATCTCATTGACAGATACATATCAATGTCCTTATAGCCTCTAGAATAGATCGATGCGGGACTGTAACACATGCTCGTATAATATGCATACCAACATAATTGGGGTATCACATTGACAGATACTAAATCAGTGTTCCTGTAGCCTCTAGAATAGACCTTTGTTTTGTTTTTCAGATTCAAAATTGTAGTGTATGATATGAACAAGCACTGGAAAACACACTGGGAATATTATGTATGAAGAACAAAGGAAGCAGAACTTATTTAATCAGCAGCATGGAGAAAAGGAAAAGAACGAGACCTCGGATATAAATGCTTCGACTTCAGGCTTCGAGAGGTCCTTGTAGAGAGCTTCAGTAATCTCTTTCTCTTTCTCTTCAAGCATCTTTGCAATGTTCTCCAACTGTGACATTCTCCACTCATAGCTTTTCGTCCTTCCCGAATTGAAACTGTTCCGCAGCTCCTTAACTAGCTCGCCAGCTTTGTCAGGATTGAATGTTTGCTTTTCTTCCACCTCCGAGGTTACAGCGGATAGAGTTGCAAAGCAAGTTTTAGTACTGGAAACAGAAAAAACAAACAAAAATGATGTAAGAAGAAGAAACTTACTTGAGAAATGATAATATATACAAATTGAACGAAATGAATGCATGTTTATGGACAAAAAGAGATCTTACGAGTAGGAAGAGAATGTAAGTTTGGTGGAGGGCAGATGCGTCTGATAGTTGGTTCTCTGAAACCTGTAAGTTAAAACTCTGCTGCTCCTAGTACCCGCCAAACTGGTTGCACTGTAATTAGAAGAACAGGAAGCAAATTAAAATAAGTACTTCCAATTAAATTATAAGTAGTATTCAGTAATAGGTAGCTAGCTTGCAAGGTTAATTAAATTTTTGGCTCTTCAAAGAATTAGGAGGCAGGACAATAAACATTTAGAACAATTAAAATTGAAACAAACAATATAACTTACACTGTCACTTGTGGGATCATTTGAACTCAATTAATGCATCTCTACATTAGAATATAATGATAGCAAAAGAAAATAATGGATATAAAATAATAAATGACTTTAATTAATTTGAACAGTAGACAGAGTAAGGAATAAGTAAGAGTAGAAGAAGAACCTGCAATTCTTAAAAAGATCAATGCATAGGCTTTTCATGGTTGAGAGAGAGAGAGAGAGAGAGAGAGAGAGAGAGAGAGAGAGAGAGAGAGAGAGAGATTCAATGGCTAGCTAGCTTATGGCTGTTTCATCAATGGCAGTGTCTTTGAAAGCTTTGAAAGTGTATACCGCACGCAGGAGCGAAGAAGCCCCACATGCAGGGAAAGGGAAAGCAGAGTAGTACGTGCATATAGCAGCTAGGTGCAGGACCGCAGGGACCAGCAGCCACAGAGAGAGCTAATAGCAACATTACGAGCAAATACGACGCTTTCTCTGCCGCTGAAAACAGAAGCGGATAATGTTTCAGAAACTTGATTGGTGGGTGGGTCTAGGAAACGCGCATCATAAGCTCCCATAGGCTGAGTCGGGCTACAAAGTAGGGGTTGGCACGATCCGAATTAGATCAGTTTTATCTGAAAACTACGGTCGGATTAATTACAATATAACAATTTGGTTCGGTTCAATTTTTATAAAAGTCATGAAGAAAACCAAACCAAATCAATTTAAGATAATTTAGTTCGATTTGGTTATGCTGGTTTGGGCCTAAGCCCAATTTTTATTTTTATTTTTGCATATTTTTCAACATTATTAGCTCAATTACAACCAACAAATTCAAAATTTGTTCCATACTTAAATTATTTTTTAAAGTACGAAACAATCCTAAAGTTCAACATGCCATAAAACTTCAAATTTCAATAACTAATATAGCTCAATTCAAATATCCATATATAGTTATTACCTAATTAGAAATAAATATACACATAAACGGTCCGGTTTGATTTTGATCAGTTTACAAAAGCTCAAAATTAAACCAAACCATATATAGTCCGGTTTGATTTTTAAACTGTTTGACTTTTTCTTAGTTAAAACCAAACCAAACCAAACCAAACCTATAATTACAGTTTGATTCAGTAGAATTGATGCCCACCCCTCCTACAAACTCCCCTATACGAGTGCCAGTGCATTCGAGAGGCAATGGCGGGTCCAAGCAATGTCGGATCCATGAATTTTACTCCTGACGGTACATGTATAGAAGCCCACAAATTTTTGTTAAACAATAAAAACTGTAAAAAGATGTGTAAAATCAATACTAATTTACTTACTATTTACAAATCATCTTAATAACCACTTATCTTTTCCTATGAGACATTCCATATTTTAAAAAAAAGAAAAAAAAGAACATGCTTTAAAATAGGCACATAATCAATTTATGTAGTAATTATTTGTATGGCTAGATTATTATGTCTTGCTTCAAAAATATAATCTAAGGTTTATCATCTGTTATAAAGAAGTGAAACCCACATAGATAAAGTTAGAGGGTATTAGTCAAAAGATGGAATTATGATGTTGGGGAGAAATCATTATGTCTCTCTTAAAAGTCATTTGCTTTACCTATAAATAGACATTATATTTGCTTGTAAATACACACGAATGAGAGAAGAGAATAGAGTCAGAGTCAGAGAGAAGAGAAAGAGTGAAGTCTATATGAGGAGAAATTCTGTCAGTGTAAACACCACAAAGAGAAATATAATTCCACTCACAATATTACAGTGGTACTTCTCATACTCTGATTATTCTAGTTCTATAACACGTTATCAGCACGATAGTCTTTCCTTTTTATTTCTGAATTTTTCCCAACTCAACACTATGTGGATATTTCTCTGTCTCATCTCTGTCATATGTCTACTCTCACTTTACTACTACGACGACATGCAAACTTTCTTTTTTGTGTTCTCACAATTTTTATGTTGTTTCATCCATGCTTGTTTAATTTACTTCTTTGTAACGTAATTTGGAATGACGCGATTTTTATACCCCATCCTGTTATTTTATGGTGGTGTAATTTTTTACCCATCGCGTTGTAACACAAATTATTGTAATAAAGTGATGGTGTGATCTTAAAATTCATATATTATATCTTGAATAGTGGCACAGTTATATTGCTCACAATATATGATATATTATGCACTTCATATATATTAGGTGGTGGTTTTTATCCCCATATTTATTTTATTTATGGTATGGAATAGGTTTATTACCCATACAACAATATTTATTTAAAGGTGTGGCGCGGGTTTATCGTCCACACAGCTGCCTTTACTTTTATTTAAAAAGTATGGAGCAGAATTAGTGCCCATACAAGCACATTTACTTTTACTTAAAGTATGATGTGGAATTAACCCTCATACTTTATGAATTTACTTTACCGCACATTTACTTTTATTTAAAGTATGATGTGGAATTAACCCTCATACTTTATAAATTTACTTTACCGCATATTTACTTTTATTTAAAGTATGGTGCGGAATTAACGTCCATACAGCAAGAAATTTACTTTATGAATTTACTTTACCGCACATTTACTTTTATTTAAAGTATGATGTGGAATTAACCCTCATACTTTATAAATTTACTTTACCGCATATTTACTTTTATTTAAAGTATGGTGCGGAATTAACGTCCATACAGCAAGCAATTTACTTTATGAATTTACTTTACCGCACATTTAATTTTATTTAAGGTATAGTGCGGGTTTATCGTCCATACCAGCAAATTCATAGCACTTTATTTTTATCATCAATTAATATACATGAATAATGAGTGCTTGAAATTCCTATTAATAAGTGGCTTAATGTCCCAGATCCCGAGCCTAAAGTTTCGAATGGCAGATTTGGCAAAACTAGAGTTTGCTGCCTTGGACCTTTCTAGGGACAACTATTTATCATGGGTCCTGGATGCCAAAATCCATCTACGAGCAATGGCCTCGGACAAACAATTATAGATGAGAATGATGCTTCGCCTGAAGAGAATGCGAAGGCCATGATCTTTCTTCGCCTCCACATCCATGAAGCGCTGAAAAGCGAATATGTGGTGGTTGATGAACCGTTGGTCCTATGGAAAGCTCTAGGTGAAAGATACAATCACCAGAGGATGGTGACTCTCCCAAGAGCTAGATACGAATGGACTCACTTGAGATTTCAAGATTTCAAGTCAGTGTCCGAGTATAACTCTGCTATGCACAGAATTACCTCATTAATGAGGCAATGTGGTGAAAATATATCTGAGGAGGATATGCTCAAAAAAACTCTGAGCACTTTTCATGCTTCAAATGTCCTCCTTTAGCAGCAATACAGACATAGCGGTTTCAAGAAGTACTCGGAACTTGTATCTTGCCTCTTGTTAGCTGAGCAGAATAATGAGCTCTTATTAAAGAATCACCAATCTCGCCTAACGGGCTCAACACCACTTCCTGAAATAAATGCTGCTTCTCAGGAAGTGAATGCCACTTCATCTCGTGGCAGTATCCACAAACGTGGGCGAAGGGGCAAGCGTGGCCGCTGGCAAGGAAGCAGAAAAGATCGTGGTGCTCGTTCAGATGGTTTAGGTCCAAGGAGCAGTCCATCCACGAATGGCAAAAATGCATCCCATAATAGGGGAAAGACACAGACGAGCCATGTGCCTATAAATGTTGAAAGCACTTGTCACAGATGTGGTGCAAAGGGACATTGGGTGCGCGCATGTCGTATGCCCAAGCATTTGGCGGATCTCTATCAAGCTTCACTTAAGAACAAGAAAGTGGAGATAAATTACATTGATCATACTCCACCAGCCACAGATGGCTCATCAGAAATATCGCGTCAGCTAAACAAAACGCATTTGGATGTTTATGATTTTGTTGCTGAAAGAGGGAATGGAGCTTATGGGTCCGAATTAGATTAAATTTCTTAATGTACTATTTGTATTAGCTGAAATGTTGTTTAATTTTCATTTCAATCCAATAAAAGTGGCAATGTTTTCTTCTTTATTGATTCAGCTTATTTTTACTTATTTGAAGGCATGGATGTAAATTATGGATGCCCTCAAAACAAAGGCTATGGCAAAGATATTTGTCTCGCAAACAGCGTGACTACTCATACGATCCTTCAAGATCGGAAGTATTTCTCAAAATTAATGCTTACGAAAGCAAAGATAACAACCATATCAGGTCCTGCAGATCTGATTGAAGGCTCAAGAATAGCCCAAATTATGTTACCAAATGGAACAATACTGTCCATTCCAGATGCTTTGTATTCATCTAACTCCAAAAGGAATCTGTTGAGTTTCAAAGATATACGTTTGAATAGCTACCATGTTGAAACAAAGAAAGAGGAAAACATGGAATATCTTTGCATTACCTCCAGTGATACCCAAAAGCGTATACTGGAGAAGCTTTGTGCGCTCTCATCAGGGTTGTATTATACAACCATACGGACAATTGAGGCACATAGTGTCATGGACCAAGAGCCCATTGACTCAAATGCTTTTAAGCTTTGGCATGACAGGTTGGGTCATCCTGGATCCACCATGATGCGCAGGATCATCACCAACTCTAAAGGACATCCCTTGTTGACTAAACACATTATGTTATCAAGTGACATCTTTTGCCAAGATTGTTCACAAGGGAAGTTGGTGATCAGACCATCACAACCAAAGGTTGATGTTGAGTCTCCATCATTTTTGCAGAGAATTCAAGGGGACATTTGTGGACCTATTCATCCCCATGTGGACCATTTCGGTACTTTATGGTCTTAGTGGACGCATCTACCCGATGGTCACATGTTTGTCTTTTGTCCACTCAGAATATGGCATTTGCTAGGCTTTTGGCTCAGATAATTAAATTACGAGCCCAATTCCCAAATTATCCCCATTAAGTCAATCAGACTCGATAATGCTGGTGAATTTACATCTCAGACTTTTGATGACTACTGCATGTCACTAGGCATTAACATTGAACATCATGTTCCCCATGTGCATACTCAAAATGGCTTGGCAGAAGCTTTAATTAAGCGTCTTCAGTTGATAGCACACAGTTTGCTAATGAAAACAAAGTTGCCAGTTTCTGCTTGGGGATATGCCATTTTACATGCAGCATCACTTGTGCGATTGAGGCCCGTCGCCAACAATCAATATTCTCCAATACAACTCGTATTGGGGAATCAACCAAACATTTCACATTTAAGAGTTTTTGGGTGTGCGGTATCTGTGCTCATTGCACCACCGCAACGTACTAAGATGGGCCCTCAACGCGGATTGAGAATTTATATTGGTTTTAATTCACTATCTATCATCAGATATCTGGAACCCCTGACAAGTGATATTTTTACCGCACGGTTTGCGGATTGTCGTTTTGATGAGACAATCTTCTCACCATTAGGGGGAGAAAAATCTGTGTCTAAAGAATAAGGCAAACTCATTCCTGAAGAACAACATGAATTATCGTGGAATGTACCCATATTGTCTCATCTCGATCCTCGTACTGCTCAATGCGAAAACGAAGTGAGAAGGATCATTCACCTCCAAAGTATTGCAAATCAGATGCCAGATGCATATAATAATGCAGCAAAGGTGACGAAATCTCATATCCCAGCTGCAAATGCACCCGCACGGATTGATGTCCATAATGGACAAAGCAATGTGCCAGCAAATGGTTCATCTGCTGCACGCCTGAAGCGTGGCAGACCACTAGGCTCAAAAGATTCAGTTCCTCGAAAGAGGAAGTTGATGGCCAAAATGAATCCAAATGAAATAAATGGAGAGCCCACAATTCATAATTCAAATGCCCCTCAAGAGGGACAGGTAATTCCTGAAAAGGAAAACGTTATTGGTGAGACAAGTGCCCCTGGAGTGGCAACTGTATTTGAAAGTCAAGAAATCTCCATAAATTATACGTCCACTGATGAATTGTGGAATAGAAACGAGATTATCATCGATGATATATTTGCATTTTCAGTGGCTGCTGAGATCATAAAAGATGATGATATTGAGCCGTGCTCTATTGATGAATGCACAAAGAGGCAAGATTGGCCTAAATGGAAAGATGCAATCCAGGCAGAATTAAATTCTTTGGAAAAAATGAGTGTTTTAGGACCTATTGTTCCAACTCCACCCTATGTGAACCCTGTAGGTTACAAGTGGGTGTTTACAAGAAAACGCAATGAGAAAAATGAGATCTTAAGGTATAAAGCGCGACTCGTTGCACAAGGTTTTTCACAAAGGCCTGGAATTGATTATGTGGAAACGTACTCTCCAGTAATGGACACAATTACATTCTGTTACGTAATAAGTTTGGCAGTTTCAGAAAAACTTGAAATGAGACTCATGGATGTCATTACCGCATATCTGTATGGAGAATTGGATACAAATATATACATGAAAGTCCCAGAAGGATTCAAGCTACCTGAAACAGCCAGAAATAAACCACGGGGCATGTTCTCAGTTAAATTGAGAAGATCATTATATGGGCTAAAAAAATCTGGACGAATGTGGTACAATCGTCTCAGTAAGTATTTACTGAAGGAAGGATACACAAATGGTCCTATTTGCCAATGTGTGTTTATTAAGAAATCAGAGTTTAGATTTGCGATAGTGGCAGTATATGCCGACGACATGAATCTAATTGGAACTTCTGAAGAGCTCCAAAAGACTGTTGATTATCTCAAACGTGAGTTTGAGATGAAAGTCCTTGGAAAGACAAAATATTGTCTTGGCCTGCAGATTGAGCACAGTGCTAATGGAATTTTGGTGGATCAATCAACTTATACTGAAAAAGTATTGAAACTGTTTGACATGGATAAAGCCCATCCACTTAGCACTCCAATGGTCGTTCGGTCGCTTGACACTAAGAAAGACCCATATCATTCAAAAGGGGATGATGAAATGGTCCTTGGCCCAGAAGTACCATATCTTAGTGCAATAGGTGCTTTATTGTACTTAGCACAATGTGCTAGACCAGACATATCATTTTCAGTAAATCTGTTAGCAAGGTACAATTCTACTCCAACAAGGTGACATTGGACCGGCATCAAACATGTTTTACGATACCTTCGTGGGACAACAGACATGGGCTTATTCTATTCCAGTGAATCGATCAACGCCCAGAGTATTGTTGGGTATGCTGATGCAGGATATCTCTCTGATCCACATCAAGGACGATCACAGACTGGGTATGTATTTACATGTGGAGGAACTGCAATCTCATGGCGCTTAACGAAACAAACACTAGTGGCCACATCTTCCAATCACTGAGAAATACTTGCCCTCCATGAAGCCAGTCGTGAATGCGTTTGGTTAAGGTCGGTGATCCATCACATCTGAAGCACATGTGCTCTACCCTCAGCAACAGACACTCCAACAATCCTGAATGAGGACAATGCAGCTTGTATTGCTCAGATCACGCAGGGGGGGGGGTATATCAAGGGTGACAGGACTAAGCACATATCACCAAAGTTTTTCTACACACATGAGCTCCAGAAGAGTTAAGAAATCAAAGTCAGACAAATCTGCTCAAGCGTTAACCTGGCAGATCTCTTCACCAAATTATTGCCAAAATGTACATTCCAAAAGTTAGTGCATGGCATCGAATTACGACAACTCTGCAAGCAATCAAGTTGGAGCATGCAAAATCAGGGAGAGCATTCAAGAGTCCTCTAACATAGGCCATATGTGCGTTGTACTCTTTTTCCTTCGACTAGGGTTTTTCCCACCAGGTTTTTCCTAGCAAGGTTTTAACGAGGCAACATGAGCGCATTACCCTTATGTCCCATATAAAGTTGTACTCTTTTTCTTTCGCTTAGGTTTTTTCCCACTGGGTTTTTCCAAGCAAGGTTTTAATGAGACAACCGATCTAGGAACATATGGTCTTCAAAGGGGAGTGGTATAAAGAAGTGAAGCCCACATAGATAAAGCTAGAGGGTATTAGTCAAAAGATGGAATTATGATGTTGGGGAGAAATTATTATGTCTCCCTTAAAAGCCATTTGCTTTGCCTATAAATAGACATTATATTTGCTTGTAAAAACACACGAATGAGAGAAGAGAATAGAGTGAGAGTCAGAGAGAAGAGAAAGAGTGAAGTCTATCTGAGGAGAAATTCTGTCAGTGTAAACACCACAAAGAGAAATATAATTTCACTCCCAATATTACAGTGGTACTTCTCATACTCTGATTATTCTAGTTATATAACATCATCTACTTTTATATTACATATAGATTTCAAGAAATTAACCATAATGCACCCTCACAGACACGTATAATAACCTTACATACATGGGTGGGTTAAGGTTGGGGAATTGGGGTGCTTTGGGGGAAGTATGCTTTCAAATTGAATTTTAGGGTTATCAGGTGCAGCTAGCCCTCTTTTTTATTTTTTTTCACACGGGGAAAAGCGTTGATCATATAACTTCTAAAAAAAAAAGAAAAAAAGAAAAGGACACACGCAAGTTGTTGTCTAGCTTTCTCTAGGGCAATATATAAAACAGATGGTGACATGGCTTGCCCATCCATCCACCACATGCAGGGGTCAATATTTTTTGCTCTAGGCGGCGATTCTAGATTTTTGGGGGTCACTTGACCACATTTGCTCTTATGTGGATCTGCCATTAGATCTAGGAACTCTTTACTCAAGAGTTAATTTTTTTTATTTTTTTAAACAAAAGATTATCTTAAAATCTAAACTGATATTATTATCATTCATTAGTCAAGGAATGCATAATATTACAAGCAAAAGTTTTCCATGACGAGTTTTCATATTCAAATAAAATGTCATTGTTTATATGCAGGCTAGCAATACAACATCAAAGGAAAGGCAACTCATGATTCGGACATTGTTCGAAGTATTATTTTGTTCACATATTCTTATTCTATTTGCTACAAGTTAATCGTGTTTATACCCTCCAAACGCTAGGTCTATTTTCAAGTTCATACATGAACTATTAATAATTTATAAATGCATGCACAAACTTGAATAAATCATAAAAAGTGCCCCATCCGTTAGCCAAAATGTTAGTAAAATCATTAAATGCCTATGTTGATGCTGATTTTTGAATCAACACTAGAATGAAAGGATCACAATCACATACACATAAAACAAGTGTTTGAGTGGTTGACCAATAATTGGGTTACGTCTACTATAGTCATAATTGTATTTGTATAAGAGCTATATACATTTATTTGAGAGAGAAAACCTAGCAAAAGAAAAGTGAGATAGAGGAGGTTTAGAGTAGGGCATCTCAACTATTATAGGGTCCCTATTAGAAATATACAGCCCCGATCTCTTGGACCACAGGGGTCCAAGAGACTGTGGTCACCCACCGTTGGATGTAACATCCAACGGTTCAAAAAATTTCTTAAAATGAGTGCAAGAGTGAGTGAACCGTTGAATTTACATGTAACGGTAAGTGGCCACAAATCTTTTGGACTCCTGTAGTCCAAGAGATCAGGACTGTAGAAATATATCCTAAAGTCAAACATGTATTGTAACTTTATTGATGTTTAATGTATTACTTTTATAGTTAACCCATCACCGTTACAATTTTTCCTAGTCAAACGTATCTAATTTGAGTTTGCTTTTCTCCTTTGTGCATGATTGAGAGGATATGTTTCCATAATCCTTGTTAAAAATATACATTTAAAAAAAAATTATATGATTGAAATAGTACGTAAATTACTAAATATATTCTTAGGCATATAGTTCTGGGTAAATGGATGATGATGGAGGTAAATTGTTGTGTTTATAAGTAAACTATTCCATGTTTGCAAATGGAAATGAACAAGAGAAAGTTTGGAAAACTGTCCTGCCTAATGTTGGTCATCGAGAGATAAATTTAATAAACGGAGTTTGAAAAATGAGGCGAATTTTGAAGCCATTAGAAGGGTTAGTATGCAAAATATTGAATATGTAATGTTTAAAGTAGGTCCCGTTTGTAAAATAATAATTTGTTTTCAATTCAATTATAGTTATTGATAGAACCCGACTCGAATTCTGTTTTGGAATCCGAGCCGAACTTTGTGCGTGTCCGACACCTGCCGGGTGCCGGGCACAAATGACCTAATTGCCCTTCACTTCAAGGTTCAGTAAAATACTAAGCTTGACTCCCACCAAAAATTCGGCAGTCTCCCCTGTAATTTAATCAATTCTCAAAATTTACACCTGTCAAACAAGCATATATATACAATCCAACTTCTAGCATGCGTAAATATATACATTCCAACAGTTAAATCTAAGTTATAGGGCAGGTTATCAGAGCAACCACTAAGAATTTACAAAAAGAGTCAACTCAATTCAGACGAGTCCTACATCAGGAAAGGGGAAGTGCGGAAAGTGGGAAACAGCCCTATGGTGGATCACTATGCGCTTTTACTGCCTGGGGGGCAAAACATTGAAAATGTGAGTGACCAAAAACAAAGTCTGTAGAAAATATCATAAGAACATACTAACCCCACTGTAAAAATAGTTATAAAAACTGAATCAATATCCTCATATATACTCATATTGAACTCATGCATTCATATTTATACATATAACACAAAACAATATTCCTGCTGAAAGATATTGAAGTAAAGCTCAACCTACCACATAGGTATACTTACTTATTCTCCCCAAAACCCTTAATTACTATCTATTCCTCATGTCACTGTGGTGACACACCCTCGCAGGTCTCAGGTTAGCCTGATCTACCCTCCTCGCAAGACTTAAGGGGCACGAAGCCCACCTGAGCTGCATCTCTCGCTCCCACAGGATTCGTCCCGGGTTTCGAGGAATTTGGGGCGGGTCGTGTCACATATATACGGTATTCTCTAATTCAACAAAAAGGTGGAATGTTTTACTTGATTATATTGATGGTTTTACTTTGAAATCATTGCCAACTACACGCTGGGAAAGTCACATAGAAAGTGTTAAAGCAATAAAATCTCAAGCTTCTAAAATCAGAGATGCTTTATTTAAATTAGCTTAAATTAGTGAAGATGCTAAATTGAGTAAGGATGCTAAAAGTTTAGCATCAGGAGAGCTTTCAAGTTTCGAGTTTATATTAAGCTTGGTTATTTGGTATGACATTTTGCACAAGATTAACTTAGTAAAAAATTACAATCTGAAGACATGCGTCTTGATGTTGCTGTAAGACAATTAGAAGGACTTGTTTCATTTTTTGAAAACTATAGGATAAATGGGTTCACTTCTGCCATGATTGATGCTAAAATAATTGCATTAGATATGGAAATTGAGCCTATATTTCTTTAAAAACGTCAAACCTGTAGAAAGAGACACTTTGATGAGATTTCCAATAATGAGAGGGAACAACAATCATATGAAGAATCCTTTAGAACTAATTACTTTCTTGTCATAGTGGATATTGCTCTTGGTGAATTGAAAAGTAGGTTTGAACAATTGTATATCCTTGAATATATTTTTGGGTTCTTATTTGATGCTGCAAAATTGACTTCTTTGGATGAAAATGAATTGAGAAGCTCTTGTGTGAATCTTGAAAATGCTTTAAAAAATGACAATGATACTGATATTGATGCAAGAGATTTATAGTCAGAATTACAGGCGTTGCAAGTGATATTACCAAGTGAAGCAATTGAAACAGATAAACCATGGACATCCATTAAAATTCTAGAATTTGTAAAGAGTGTGGATATGTTTCCAAATGTAATGGTTGCTTATAGGATATTATTGACTACAACTGTGGCTGTGGCATCTGCTGAAAGAAGTTTTTCTAAATTAAAATTATTAAAATCTTATTTGCGGACCACCATGGCTCAAGATAGGCTAAATGGACCAGTTATAGTATGCATTGAAAGAGATATGTTGAAAAACATTAAATATGATAGTATAATTGATGATTTTGCTTCTAAAACTACAACAAGAAGACATTTTAAATGATCTTTTGTGATTAGGATTTCATTGCTATTTTTATTTTGTAGGTGCATATGAAGGTGAAGCATAGGGGCATGCAAGTTAATTTGTTGTTAATTGTAATGTTTTCAATCAGATACTCTTTTTCCTCCGTTTGAGGTTTTGTTCCCATTGGGTTTTCCTCAAACAAGGTTTTAATGAGTCTCAAAGTGTTCTATATTATCGGTTGAAAACTCTTATAATTTTAATAAAATTTATTATTTGATAAAAAATTGTCATTATATTTATTTATTTGTTTATAAAGGGCACATTCTTAAACCTTGGCCCTGGGCCTTAAATCACCCAGGGCCGGCCCTGACTTGAGGCACTATGGTTGCCCCCAACTTGGGACTTGACTTAAGATATCAATGGGTCCTTGATTGATAATAGGAGTTTGTGAGTGTACAATAATGAATCTCGACTCTCAATAAGAGCAAGTGTAGCGCAGCCCCCCAACCTTGGCAACAGGCCCCCCTAGGCCCGATTTGGACCTCCAGCGCTCAAAGCAGCCAGGGCAAGCCCACGAGCAATTCTGGACTGGGCTCAAGTCTGAAGGCGCTGACATTAGTAAGGAAAAATTTGATTTCAGCCGCTGACGTCAGTGTGATGTCACGGCTGACGCTGGAGCTTACAAGCTCCAACGGGAAGACGCCACGTGGCACTTCCCGGACTCTCTAATCGAATTTTATCCAGAAATCTGACAGCCTACCAAAAAATTCTGAATTTTTTCCCTACAAATACCTAACAATTTTATTCACTTTACACACCAAATCTTCATACAAACTTCTCCTTCCAATATTTTTTACTTTCCACTCACATTTTTCTACTACTTTCCATTTGTATCAAAAAATAAATGGCCTCTTCCATTGAAGTCGGAGGGTCGTGGAAAAACGTTCAAAGATGTCAAAACCTTGGAGATGAGGTAGAAAAAAATTAATTGCCGTTTTATTCAATTTAATGTATTTAAAAAAATATATATTTCTTGCATTTTCAATTTCATTTTTTTAATAGATCATTCAAGGCAAAACAAAAAAGAGGAAAACCATTACACATGGCTCCTCAAGTGAACAATGCCCGTAGTCGATTCCAGTGGTGCGTTCTGTGTCGAAAATAATGACATTATTACGTCCTCCGAAGGAAAATACTCCCCCACGTCGTGATCCGGTGGAACCGCCTCCGTCAATGATTGAGTCGTCCTTGTACTCGATTATGTCAAACTATGAGGACCGGGAGTATTTCAATTGAATGATGAGTGAGATGTGAATTTTATAATAAATATGGACACGTGGCAACCGAAAATCTTATCCCAAAATTTAATTTGAAAATTTTATCCAAAAATGTTATCTGAAATTTTAGGGGAGAATTTTATAATAAATAGTGACACGCGGCAACCAAAAATCTTATCTGAAAAGCTTATCAAAATTAATGGTTTAAGTATAAAAAATAGAAAATAAATTAAAATGAATAGTAATTGCCTTTGCTCTTGCCCGGGTGTAACTAAAAAAATAAGGCTGTCACTATTCACATAATTTGGCCTGCCTTTTGGGGTGGAGGTGCTCTAAAGAGAAAGAAGAATCCCCAATAGTAACTCGAAGTATTTATCATGAAAATCTACACAAGATCCTCAATAACATACTGAGATTGAGCTAATCATCCTTCCCTATATTACGGCCGGAGCTAATTATTCTTGCCCTGTGGTAACCAAAACTTCTTGTAACTTGTGCGAAAAAATTAGTTGAGTAGGAAAACCAAATTTACTGTTTTCCTCCTCAAAGCAAAGAAAACAAAGACAGTTTGTCGAAGATAAGAAAGAGGGCTTAATAATTAGATGGAAAGAGAGTGAGAGAAAAGGTGAAGAAAGATGCTCCCGCTAAAGCTGGTACGCTCTCTAGTCTTTGGAGAAACCATCAACAACAACCCACTCCTTCTCCCCCCAAATCAACATGACGAAGATCCCCACCACAACAATGACGATGGCTACGATGCTGACTCTAATGCCAAAGATGGCCATCACAAACCAACAGAAGGAAGAAGCAAAACCAGCAAATCGAGAACCCCATTTCTCCTCTTCCTCCCAACCAAAGAGCTTGTCGCAGACACATACAGACTGGCCACCATAGCCAGAGACATGGGCATGGATTTGCACCCAACCCCATCTCTCTCCCACATCATTCTTTCATACCCACCACCACCATCATCATCGTCATCATCTCCATCTTCATCATCACCATCAACATATTCATGGTCATCGTCATCACTCTCATCAACATCTTTGCCCGACGACACTGTTCCCCTCCCTTTCCCTTCTCTCTCCACAGCCTCCATTTCCCATCTTCGCGCCTTTGTCAAGCTCTCCAAAGGCCTGTTCAAGCTGGTATTTGTGCTCTCCAATTGTAAAGCCACTGAGGCAACTAGTGAAAGCAATTGGAATTGCTCATCAATGTCGCTGTTTTCGCGGCTCACCGGAGACCGAATTGACACAATGGAAGGGTTTTCTCGGGCTTTGGCCGGACTGGGGTGGACCCTTTTCAAGACTAAAGAAAACCCATCAGCGGATTCGGGCCATAGGCGAGTTTGCGGTGGCAAATCGGTGTATCTGTTTCGGAAGGTCGATACAAACAGAGTTAGGGCTTGCACTGCTGGGGAGTGTAGGGTTCGGGAGTTGAGATTGCCCCCATTGGATTTTAGTAATGCCCCTTTGAGGATTTTGCAATACATTCTCCTTATGACGGATGATATCTTCTATCTCGCATAAATCTGATATTGGTATGTGTTTCCCTTCATTTCTTTTCAAATTTGTTGTTTTAATTTGATGGTCGCTGGTAACTTCCTTACATTTTATGTATATTGATTCTGTACTAAGATATTGGCAGTAAATCATATATCTTTTCTGTGGAATTTTTGGCCAATGTGTGTCAACCATTGCCTTGAATTGGATTGTTTGTTTTTTGTAACACAAAATTTTCTAGGAAGGATGAAATGTCTTTGCCTTACGAAAAAACAAAATGAAAACAAAAATGAAGTTTGTATTTGTGTAGTTAGATTAAGGAATTCATTAATGTGACAGAGTTTTATCGGAACGGACAAAAGAAAGAGATTTAAATTGGATGATGAGGAATTATCAGTGCATTGTGCATTACATTGTTGGTAGTATTTTATTGATGCGATCATCAGCTTTACATTTTTTTTTTCTTTTTCCATTTCAGCATTCCTTTATTAGATCCTGAGTCCTGACCTTTTTATACTTTTTGTTATACATGATGAGAATCCTTAAGGCCAATAATAGAAAGGAAAATCTTATCACCCTGTGTATGCTTATTTGTTATACATGATTGTAGTTTGTATATTTTCAACTCCAAAACAGTTTCCAAAGGAATGTTAATTATGACCTCCTGAAGGATGCTTAAGGCATGTGTCACATATTTTATTTATTTTTAATATACATATTGTATTGAAATGTTAATACATTCAATAAAATGTTGCAACTTGATGTGTTCCAAAGTAAGTGCCAGCAGGGAAGATTTAACAGAGAAATTAGAGTGAAATTTTCTCTAATTATCTTCTATGTCAACTCTAACATCATGTGAACTTGAAATTATCCTTCAATTTTACATACGAAGTATAGATGATATAGGGTACTGTTGTCTTGCCTGGCTGACTGACAACTAAGATGCTTATGTTGACAGAATGTACATTGTTCAGGATATTCTGAATCTATTGTGAACCTTAAAGCTAAGAGATGGTCTTTGCTATGATGTATGAGCGTCATTTTTGCAGTGCACCTTTGCAAGTACTGTGGAACTTTAGCCACAAAGACTTAATTGAGATCAAAACCATGCATATCATTTTGGCACTCTTACTAGTGCATCTGTGTTAGGCTAAGTCTCCAAAGTCCTTATCTGGCATTTGCAAATGCAGTTTGATGTTTTCCTGTTTGAGCACTCCCTATTACGGACACATCTAGTTACAATTTCCAGAGAAAATGAACTTTTTCTTTAAATCTACCTCTCCCAATTGATATTTGTTAAATCATAGGTATCTTCCACTGGTCTTCCTCATTATGTATTTTGGGTTACTAAAACTAATAGCATGGATGAAGTCGGGAGATATCAGTACTCGGGGTCGTTGCTTTGATGTCTCTTTGAAGATGTGGAATAGAATGGAGTTTGTTTTGAGTCAGGCTGCCATTCCTGCTATTTTGTATTAAGGATTTTGCAATAAGTTTACTAATTTCCTTTTCTGTTCTGTGTAGCCTGGTCTGCATATTATGAATTTTCTTCTTTTTATGTTCCCTTTTTTTTTGGGTGTGTATGCCTGTGTGTATATGTGTCTGCCGTATATGGATTTACAATCTTGTGAAGAAAAGAATATTGGTGTATTTCATGCTAGTGTCTTTCTTTTCCCTGTCTTTGATTTAGGAAGGATGGTTTGCGTTTTAATTGTAATAATTTAATACGAGGTTTGGTATTGGGTAGTGATTTTCACACTCCCATTTCCTCCTTCTGCACTCCTCTCCTTGTTTTTTCCCCTTGATTATCATTTGATTTATTCAGTTTTAAGGCTAGAAAAAAGGAGCGCGTGGGGAGAAAAGGGGAGTGTGAAAATCGTTCCCCTTGCTATTTTATTGGATATGAAGGGTGATGGTGGAAAGGATAGAGCAAACCAAGTCTTTCATTTCTTGTTTTCAGTAATTTACATGTAATTCCCTCAACTTTGGCTTGTGTATCAGCAAGTCCCTCAACTTTTAACTTAACTCATGTCACCCTTAAACTATAAACTAGTTTCATATCAGCCGTCATGTGACTAACATCCATTAATTTCTCATTCCAAACGCATCACACATGAGAAATTTTGAAACCATTGTATAACTTACCATGAAACTTTAAATGTCAAGGCTCTCACTCTCTCTCATCATAGATAGTGTTTGTGCAAGGGTCCTTCCTCATGATATCTCTGGTTCTGACAGGGAGAGAGGAAGAAAGAGACCTTTGAGGCAGTGGAATTTCCTAATGCAGAAAAGAAAGGTGGCTTCTAACTTACACTTCAAGGGGTGGGTGGGAGGGGTCTTTGACATTGACAGTCCCACGGGTGACTTATCCAAGCATCTAAACAGTGGTTTAAATTTTCATGTGTGATGTATTTGGATGGCAAGCTAATGGATGTTAGTAACATAGTTATTCATTGGCCACTAGTTCATTGTTTAAGGATGCCAATGCTTAAATTAAAAGTTCAGGGACTAAATTGAAACAAGGGCTAAAGCTGAAGGGGTTTTCTTGTAATTTACTCTTCCCTTTTCTCCGAAATTTGAAATATCATGTGTATATTAATTATTTATAGTACGATCAAGTCTAAATAGATTTTTATGTTATTTTTCGAACTATTTAAAAGCACTGGCTGGTTTAGCATTCATTATTTTCTTCACCCTGTATTTGACTAATGTCTTAGAGAACTGATTGTTTTTCTTTCTCTGCTTTGTCTATTCCCTTTTCTTGTCCCATTCTAATAGGAGCAAACTCATAACCTGTTCTAATCCTAATCCTTTTTCTGCCCCTCATCACTACCTAGGATGTGAGTTTAGACCTTTTCAGTGTTTTCATTGCTTCTTTGAGATGAATTCTTGAGTGTGCAAATAGGGAACAGATTTCCGAGGCTTGCTATGCACAAAACTAAAAAGAGGAAAATCTAAGGGAAAGAAAAAGACGGGCCTGCTCATCTGATGTCTGTGGGCGTTGAGCAAACTGCAGCCATAAGATTCAGTCCACCGGTTGCAATAAGTTTATGACTTAAAAATCTAAAACCATATGAAAAGGAAAATACTTTGGAACTGTTAAGGAAAAATGCCAGTGAACCCATTTGAAAAATTCCATGATTTTCTGCACTGAATTAGCTAAGTTTTCGTATCTATCTCCTTTGGTTATCTTACTTTCTCTCTCTTTCTAGGAACATTGATGGAAGCTTAACTCTAGCACTCTATGATGATGGGTCTCCAAAATGGATCACCGTTTGTTCCTTCAAGATATGATGTCTCGTCAAAGGTACTTATTTTGTTTTTCTAGAACCATTTGAAAATCTATGATGAGTTTTATAAAATTTTGCTGGCCATTTGTAAATTTAACCTGTGAATGGCTGAGGGAGGGTTCAGTGAATGAAATTTGTATTATGTTTTTGTGTACAGCTCACCATTTGTAAATGTAAATTGTGAATGAGTGAGGGGGTTATTTGAAAGGAATTTTTTTTTAGTTGATGTTGAAAACCTCAGCATTCGCAGCATCTCTCAAGGATACACAAAACAAAAAGGTGAGGGCTCAACAAGTTATGCCACCATTGTTTTTATTTAAAATCTTAGCAATCCATCTATGCGTATGCGTGCTCATTTGTTTCATGCTTACAAGAGAAATTGTCAAACTCACATATTAGAAAGATATTCTACATGTAAAAAAGATTAACAGAGGCAAAAAAGAATTGGAGTTAGACTCTGAATGGTAATAAGTTGATGTCTATGTCTTCCGGAAGCCTACGCTGAGGAGGAAACTTGGGCAAGAGATTTGCTATGCGCTTAGCAGTTTCCAAATAAGCAGAAAATTTGGCGAATTGATCATGCTTCTCTGCATTGTTGCCATCTTTAGATTGGTCATGGCCAATGTTCATTCCCTGTATAGCATTGTCCAGTAGGTCTTGATGTGCCTTCTTCTTGAAAGTCCAGCTTCCACTTCTCAAATTGAAGTGATACAGAGGAAGGAACCGTTGTCCGTAAATAGCTATAAACTCCAACGCAGTTAAAATGAACTCGAATTCATCGTTTGAAATGTAGTAGGGAAAGCTGATTCTGGTCCATCCAGGTTTCATTCCGAGATAGCCCTGCACTTAAAAAAGGAATTTAGAATACATGCTCATTGTAAGGCTTAATTATTGTTTTGCCATGTGTTAAACATTGAACATTGAATGAAAATGTTCTCTTGTCAGACTCTTACGTTGCCAAACTGTGAATTTCATCTATATTTTATTTAGACCGATGGTATTTAGTTTGAATTCAGAGTCTATCAACACAAGTTTGCCAACAGAACATTACCCAAAGCGTTCAACATTGACTGTTTTCATAATATAGTGAGGTATGAAAGGAAGAAGATGAATGGGATTAGAACCTTTTGAATGGCAGATCTATAGTGATGTGAAAGAGTGTCATCAATTTTGAGCAGAGTGTGACCATAGGGTCCAGCGCAAGCACACCCACCTCTAGATTGAATACCAAATAGATCATTGAGCAGAGATGCAACAAAGGCCCCATGAAGAGGCTTACCTTTGCTATTTCCTGTCTCCCTCCACATGTAAAGCCCTTCCTTTGGACCCTCTCCACCACCTTCTATTTTCGTGCCAGGTGTTGACGGACGATTGGTGGTGGAATAAATGAGGAAAGAGAAAATAGCTTGTCTCTTGGCACTTGTATTTCCTAAAACCCATACGTTGTTATTAGGAAGAAGCCTCTCTAGTGCCCTTTTGACATAGAAATCCTCATGTTTTTCTATCACTTGATAACCAATGTATTCCTTCACCCAAAAAGCCAGTGCTGCTCTAATGGTTTGAATGATTTGAGGAGTACCACCATTCTCCCTTTCTTCTACGTCCTCCCAATACAGAGTGTCCTGCATTGATCATATATATTTATTACAAAATTCTAGAGTTCCTTATTTTCTTCTTTTCATTATAGCATGTATGTAGGGACGTGACAATGACATAATTAATTTTATTTTAAATAATTATAGTTTTATTAAAAAGGTACTTAGAATTTTGGTTGGCAACCCACATTGAAGACTCATACTTACCAACAACCAGTACAATTCATGGTGATGAACAAAACACCAAAAGTTTTGAAGGCCTACCTCATCGCTGAAGCCATTGACATAAGCAACAGTTCCACCTCCGCAAGTTGATGGAGGGAGAGATCTGAGCTGATACAGAGCCTTGCTCATAATAAGGATGCCTGGGCTTCCTGGCCCACCAAGAAACTTGTGTGGGCTCAGGAAAACACCATCGTAGCCATCCATCTCTCCACACCTCATCTCAATTTCCACATATGGCCCACTGTATTTATTCATTTATACAAGTTACAACAACAAAGATTTAAAAATTCAATTCAATTAATTGAAGGTGCATCTACAACAATTAACCAAGTGCATGACCTAAATCATATATGTTGCGTTCCGTCATTCACGTATACATAGATTATTCTTTATCATTAAATTCATGAGACCCACATTATATTGATATTTAATTAATTTTGGCACCTATGCATACGTAGATCATTTTTAATTGCTCACAATATATTAATGATTGACGTGAGTAAAATTTTAAATAAATATATTGTTCTAGACTACTATAAATAATGGATCTTTAAGTCAAGTGGTTAAGAGTTACTATTCTAAATTGAGGTTGTGTTTTCAAACGTCTTTCGCTTTGAGAAATTTTTATATGTCCCGGGTACACCACATGGTTGGTGTACCATCCAATAAACATAGGACATGTAGAATTATTGTCTAACTTACTGCATTTCTTTTATAACATGTGGCGAGATGTATTGCAAATATTCCATATGTCTTTCGTCTATTGGACGGAACACCCAAAAATTACTCCTTTGCTTTCTTCTTTCTATATTATCGCTCGCATATATAAAGAAAAGAAGAAAGAAAAAGAAAAAGACTAATTTAAAGTAGCACACACCTTGCTGCAAAATCAAAGCAGGCAAAGCCCCCATATCGATGAATAAGTCGAGCAATGGCTCTTGTATCAGAGTAAATCCCAGTGACATTGCTGCAAGCTGAGAAGGAACCCAGAATTGGCCTGTTGACATATTTATATTTCTCAAGTTGCAGTCTAAGGGCCTCCAAGTCCAGCAAGCCATCATCATTTACACCAATCTCAACAACTTCAGCCAAGCTTTGCCGCCATGAGAGGAGGTTCGAGTGGTGCTCGTAGGGCCCAACAAAAACCAGCCACCTTTCTTCTGTGTTCAGATTATTTATAACTCTGTCTCTCAAGATTGAGGGCACAGCAATGCCCATCACCTCTTGGAGCCTTTTAATGGCTGAGGTGGTGCCTTGGCCGCAGAAGAAGAGTGCCTCTTCTGGTCCACCCCCTAAGCATTTTTTGATGTACTTTGCTGCCTCATGCACCATTTTTGAAGTCCGGTTTCCAACGTAGCTGTCACACGTGTGAGTATTCCCTATAATAAACAAAATGAAATGTAATTAGATTAGGCAGTTATACACATAACAGATTGATCGGCAGACTAACTAAGTAGCCTACTCTTCCTGCTAAGTGAAATCATATAAAATGTAACATTGAATAATTAATTAAGTTGACTTAGGGGGCAGAGCTATTAGTGGACAAGTTCTTCTCAAAACAAGCTTATGAAAAATTGTTGAGTTGAGAACATTTCAAACACATGTTTAGCAATATTTTAGCCAACATTGGAATCGAAAAAGACAAAAAGAAAGAAGAGTATACCGTAAAAGGGGAGGACATTGTTGAGGATGAAGTTTTCGATGTAGAGAAGAGAGCGTCCAGAGGCAGTGTGATCGGCATAAGTGAGCCTTCGTTTCCCAAACGGAGAATCGAATTCCGCAGCTGCGCCAATGACTTGAGACCGGAGCCAAGACAGCCTTATCTCCTCGGACTCGGTCCTTGGCATGGCCTCCTCCTCCTCCACCTCCTCCAGTGTACCTCTGAATGAGATTTCAGAACGCTTGCAATCCTCATACGAAGAGGAGGATTGAATTTTAAGGGTCTTGCTCAACACGGGTTGCTCCGAATATTCAAATTCCATGTCTCAATGAGAAGAAGAAGGAGTTGGAGGTAGGGAAAGTGAAATGTCCTATTTATATGCCTGCATATGCATACAGTTTTAAAAAGATTAGAGAGAGTTCTGGTGGGTTTATAAACTAGGTGTTGCATAAATGAATGGTGGGTTGCGTCCAATTCTGGGAGCAGCGTTTGTAACACATAGTAATATTAGTGAAGACCAACTAAACCCATTGTATTTTATTTGTGTTGTGTTGACCAGGTGCGTCGTCTGACCTTTCTTCAAATTTAAAAAAGGTATTGGATGGATGCCAAATTGCATCCATAGTATATGTGTGATAAGTTTGGCCCAAAAAAAAAAAAGTGACATTAGTTTAGTTGGATTTTAAACCATGGTTTAATTTCTTTGGAAAAAATACAAAATAAGGTTAATGACCTAAATGGTCTTCCAACTATTGCTCCATTATCATTTTGGTCCACCAACTAAAATTTTCATTTGAACCGTCCTTCAACTCTTTTTTTTTTTTTTTTTTGTGTCAAGATGGTCCTACTGTTAAAGTCTATCAATTTTATTGTTAAATTGAGGAGTAAAAATATCTCTATGAATTAAAATAGTAATATACAATTAAAAATTAAAGGAAACTATTATAAAACTTAGAAAATTTTAAAAAATTGAATCTCACTAACCACATGGCTTTTTTTTTATTTTGTGAGACTGACCTAAAAATTAATAATAAAAAATTTTCTATTGTTTAAATTAATTAAAATCACACACACACACATATATATATATATAAAATAACAAATTTTTTAAAAGAGCAAACAATAATTAAAAATTAAAGGAAACTATTATAGGAACTTGTACCTAATTTTAAAATTGAAAAAATTGAATCTCACCACCAACATGGCTTTTTTTTTTTAATGACATGGACTTAAAAAATAATATTTTTTTCTCTATTGTTTAAATTAATTAAAAATTTTAAAATAAGATTAAAAGAAATAAATAACAATAAAATTGACGGACTTCGTCAGGGGGGCCATCCCGACACCAAAAAAAAAAATGGAAGGACGGTTCAAAAGAAAATTTTAGTTGGTGGACCAAAATGATACTGGAGCAATAGTTGAGGGACCATTTTAGTCATACCCTTCGATAGAGCTTCTCAAAAGGTCGCATATATCCTTCAAAACTCAATCACGTGGCCAG
>NC_034012.1:23641376-23644161 GCF_000346465.2 Prunus persica
CCCCCCCCCCCCCCCCCCCCCCCCATCTTTTGTTAAAGGAACGTTCGGCTCCTGGAGGGGGAGCCTCACTCTCTTACAAAGGAAATTCTTCATAATAGGATGCTTTTTCAGTACCCCTACCTAGATTTTCTTTGTAGTTGTAAAGGAGCGAGCGGAGCTTGGGGCAGCCTACTTGCTTGTCTACCTTTCTTTCCTTCTTTTGACGTATCGTTCGGCTCCTGTAGGGGAGCCTCACTTTCCATTCTGTTGATTATTCAAGCAGCTTGGATTGGGAACCCATGAGATGAGACATAAAAGAATTAGAATTCCCAATCTTCAACACCAGATTTCTTCCCTCCACCCAGAAAGTCTAAATTAAAAGGAATCTCTCGCCGCCCAAAAAACCACCCAGCCACCGCCCAAAATAATCCAGTGCCAATGCAGATGATGAAGCTGAATTTGGGTCGTGGAGACCACCCAAGGATGAAATTGAGAAAGATGAGTTCATTCCAGATAGATGGCAGAAATGAGAAGTGGCCAGAGATGACTACGGTCACAGTAAAATGCGTAGGTATGATATGGGTAAGGACAAAGGCTGGATATTTGAGTGTGAGAGGACGCCACCTTCTGGGAAGTATTCAAACGATGATGCTTTTAGAAGGAAAGAATTTAATACAAGTGGAAGTCAGCAAAGCAAGAGCACCGCCAGGTGGGAGATTGGTTCAAAGAGGAATATAAGGATCAGTTCAAACTGTTAAAATGTAAACTGTCTAGCTAATTTCAGATTAGTTAGTAAGTTCTATGTCAGTTTATATTCAATCTGTTTTTAATCTTTGTGTTAGCTGAGTGCCTTGTGCTTATATGCCAGGTGCAATGCTAGAGTCTGTTTTGAATTCCCAGCTGTTAGGACAGCTGTGTATTGCCATGTGTCATACTCACATTGGCTTACTATTACAAACCGTTAGATTTGAATCTACTGATGTAAGAGAGAACATGTAACAGTCATGAAGGAATATAAGCTCTGCTGCTATGTTCATGCAGAGTAAGAAAACTGTTAGAACAATCTAAGGCTCACTGCTCTCTCTCTCTCTCTCTCTTTCTCTCTCAGTACATTTCTTGCTCCCTTTGCAATCCAAATATTCAACATGGTATCAGGTGCGCAGGTTGGATCTGGATAGAGGGCGTTGAAGCTGTGGGAGCTGAGTCTGGAAATCCAACGAGAAATTTCCTACTCTCAACTCATTGATTCTGGTCTCAGATGGCTGGGTCAGGAGGGAGTGATCTTAGAGCTCCAATATTCAATGGGGAGAACTATGAGTTTTGGAAGATTCGAATGAGAACAATTTTCAAATCTCATGGAATCTGGAATTTGGTTGAGAAAGGCCTTCAAGTTCCAGATTCAAAAGCTGATAAAGAAGGGTCATCAGATTCAGAGATGGTGTCCTTGTTGATGAAGGATGCTAAGGCTCTTGGTATTATCCAAGGTGCTGTTTTAGATGACATCTTCCCCAGAATCTCAAATGAAGAAACCTCAAAAGGTGCTTGGGATATCTTGCATCAGGAGTTTCATGGTGATAAGCAAGTCAGATCCATCATGTTGCAGGGTCTGCGTCGAGATTTTGAGTACACCAGGATGAGGGATGATGAGATCTTGTCTGGATACATCACTCGGTTACTTGAGCTTGTAAATCAGATGAAGGGATATGGGGAAGATCTGACCAAAGGGAGGATAGTTCAAAAACTGCTAATAAGCTTAACCAAGGAATTTGATCCAGTCTGCTATGTGATTGAGCAAACTAGAGACATTGAAACCATTGAAGTGCAGGAGGTAATTGCAGCATTAAGAGGTTTTGCTCAGCGCCTTGACAGACATGCAGAAAGCACCACTGAGAAAGCTTTCAGCAGCATGAGCATAAACTCAAAAGGATCTCAATCAAGTTCTAGTTCTGGCTCTAATAAATCAAAGAAGAACTGGAAGTCCAAGGATAAGAAATGGGATTCTAAACCCCAAAACAGTGCCAATCAAGGGGGAAAACCAAGTCAAGGAGACAAATCTGGAAAATGCAAACATTGTGAGAAGTTACACTATGGTGAGTGTTGGTTTAAAGGAAAACCAAAGTGTCATGGCTGCAATCGATTTGGTCATTTTGTCAAGGACTGTGACCAAGCAAACAAGGCAGGGAAACTTGCTAACATTGCAAATCAGGTAACTGAACCTGCCATTATGTTCTATGCATGTCATGCTGCAACAATTGGAAAGAATGTGAGTATGTGGTATGTTGATAGTGCATGCAGCAATCACATGACTTCCCATGAGTCATTACTTGTAAATGTTGATAAAAGTGTGAAGAGCAAAGTCAAAATGGGGACTGGTGATCTAGTGCAGTCAATAGGCAAAGGGACTTTGGCTATAGAAATGAAGGGTGTGACTAGATATATCAAAGAAGTCATGATTGTACCAGGTTTAGATGAAAATTTGCTAAGTGTAGGTCAAATGATAGAACATGGGCATTGGCTTGTATTTGGTGATAATGCAGTTGATATCTATGGAGATAGGCAGTTGGAAGATTGCATTGCAAGAGTGCCAATGAAGGGAAACAGATGTTTTCCTTTAAATCTTGACTATGTTAATCCTCCTATGGCAAACAGAGCAACAGTTGGAGAAACATCCTGGCTGTGGCACAGAAGATTTGGGCACCTAAACTATATTAGTTTGAAGTTGTTACAAGAGAGAGATATGGTTCAGGGAATGCCTAATTTACAAGAACATGAGAAGGTCTGCTCAGGTTGTGCTGTAAGCAAGAAT
>NC_034012.1:23644755-23652017 GCF_000346465.2 Prunus persica
AAAAGGCACAAGCTGGAAGACACAGGTGAGAAGGGAGTATTTGTAGGATATGGTGTATGTGAAAAGGGGTATAGAGTGCTCAACTTGAGAACTCAAAAGATTGAGCTGTCTAGGAGTGTTATTTTTGATGAAGAAGCAATGTGGAATTGGGAAACCAATGAGGCATTGCAAATCCCTATGTCTTGGGGTGATGGAGTAAGTTCAATTGTATCAGATTTGGATTCAGAACCAAATCTGTTACAGCAACAGATTGTACAGTCTCCTATGGAAACACAAACAAGTAATGATGTGCATGCTACTCAAGACTCTGCTCCATTAGAAACTTATGTTAACACCCCAAAGAAATGGAAGAGTTTGAGTGAAGTGTATGCTCAATGCAAGATGAGCATCATTGAACCTGAAAATTTTGAAGAAGCAGTCAAAGATGAAGCTTGGGGGAAGGCTATGACTGAGGAGATACTTATGATAGAGAAAAACTCCACTTGAGAATTGGTTGACAGGCCAAGTAGTAAACCAATTGTGGGAGTGAAGTGGATATTCAAAATTAAGCTTAATCTTGATGGCTCCATTCAAAAACATAAAGCAAGACTTGTTGCCAAGGGATACACACAAAAACCAGGGATTGATTTCAATGAAACCTTTGCTCCTGTAGCAAGGTTAGACACCATTAGAACTCTCATAGCTCTTGCTGCTCAGAAAGGCTGGAAACTATGGCAATTGGATGTCAAGTCAGCCTTCCTAAATGGTGTCCTTGAAGAAGAAGTTTATATTGATCAACCGGATGGTTTTGTGGTTAAAGGTGATGAGGATAAGGTGTATAGGTTAAGAAAAGCCCTCTATGGGTTGAAGCAGGCTCCAAGGGCCTGGTATAGTGAAATTGACACCTACTTGAATCAGTGTGGTTTTCACAGAAGTCCAAGTGAAGCCACTCTCTATGTGAGAACAAAGGAAAGTGTGGGAACACTAATAGTGTCAATCTATGTAGATGACATAGTGTACACAGGAAGTAGTGATGAAATGATGAAAGAATTCAAAGCTGAAATGATGTGCAAGTATGAGATGTCTGATTTGGGTTTACTCCACCATTTTCTTGGTATGGGAGTAACACAAACTGAAGGGAGCATCTTCATTCATCAAAAGAAGTATGCTCTCACTCTCTTGGATAAGTTTGGACTCAAAGACTGCAAGTCAGTAAGCACTCCATTAGTGGCTACTGATAAATTGAAAAGAGAGGATGGAAGTGATGCTGCAGATGAAAGTTTGTTCAGAAAAATTGTAGGCAGCCTGCTGTACCTTACTGCAACCAGGCCAGATATCATGTTCTCTGCCTGCCTGCTTGCAAGATTCATGCACAACCCTTCTAAGATGCACTATGGGGCGGCTAAAAGGGTTCTAAGGTACATACAAGGCACAATTGACTATGGAATTGAGTATGTGACAGGAAAATCTGCACTCTTAGTTGGTTACTGTGACAGTGACTGGAGTGGATCTGAGGAAGATATGAAAAGCACTTCTGGATATGCATTTTCATTTGGAAGTGGTGTTTTTTCATGGGCATCAGTCAAACAACACAGTGTGGCTCTCTCTACTGCAGAGGCAGAGTATGTGAGTGCAGCAGAAGCTACATCACAAGCCATTTGGCTCAGGTTTGTTCTTGAAGATTTTGGGGAAGAACAGACCACTGCAACAACTGTGTTTTGTGACAACACTTCAGCCATAGGAATGGCTAAAAATCCTGTTTTTCATCAACGGAGCAAGCATATTAAAAGGAAGTTTCATTTTATTAGAGATGCAATACAAGAAGAAGTGATTGAACTGCTCTACTGCAAAGGAGAAGAGCAGATTGCTGATATCTTCACCAAAGCTCTTCCCAAAGACAGGTTTGACTATTTGAGGAGAATGCTTGGAGTGAAATCAGCTAGCACTTTAGAAGGGAGTGTTAAAATGTAAACTGTCTAGCTAATTTCAGATTAGTTAGTAAGTTCTATGTCAGTTTATATTCAATCTGTTTTTAATCTTTGTGTTAGCTGAGTGCCTTGTGCTTGTATGCCAGGTGCAATGCTAGAGTCTGTTTTGAATTCCCAGCTGTTAGGACAGCTGTGTATTGCCATGTGTCATACTCACATTGGCTTACTATTACAAACCGTTAGATTTGAATCTACTGATGTAAGAGAGAACATGTAACAGTCATGAAGGAATATAAGCTCTGCTGCTATGTTCATGCAGAGTAAGAAAACTGTTAGAACAATCTAAGGCTCACTGCTCTCTCTCTCTCTCTCTCTCTTTCTCTCTCAGTACATTTCTTGCTCCTTTGCAATCCAAATATTCAACACAAACATTGTTGACGAGGACGGAGTGTAGAAAACTCCATAATCCCACTTTTCATGACAGATTTGAAACTGATAAAGTACAATGAAACCAGAGCATGTTTATTAACAAACTATACTGTAAAAACCATCTCCACAGCAGTCGAATTTGCAGCATCTACTGTTGAAACCATTCCTCGTTTTTCCACTCAAGGAATTCATAGCTTCTTTACGGACTTTCAAAACCAAAGGAAAACCTACAAAATAGAGATCAATTACTATCAACTATGACGTGTATATTATTATTCTATCAAGGGCACAACCAACTAGACTATTATGCTAGAGTTTGGATTATATGAAAATAATCCAAGCTTGACAACACGTTAGTGTAATGCCCATATATCAACTTTGTATTAAGTGATGAAATATAGTAGCATTACTTACAGTAATTTCTTGGTTTTTTATTACAGAAATGTACTTCATAAAAACATGACAATCAATGCAAACAATTAAATTCTTCATCACCCTTGCTAGTGCACTCTCAGGAGTGTTCAAAAAGCCAAAAGCAATGAAACCAATACAGAACTTGTGAACCTGTATGGTGTATAAAGTGAGCTATGAAACCTATTTCAAAATTCAAAACAGAATGAACTACATAAAAAAAAACTGTCCTTTTACTCTCATATTGCAAATTATTTGCTTGTGAAATTTTTTCCAGAAACTTATTTCCTTTCCTCTCAAACAAACAGGATTGTAAAAATCAAATTTGAAGCAAAAACTAACCTAACTAACCTATTTCTATGCTAGAGAATATCAAGATTTGATTTTTATTTTTTGTGTTATTTTGAGCAAAATGATTCCTGTGTATTGAAGAAGGAGAAAAATAGCTTAGAACTCAAAATTACAAAAACAAAGTGACAAAGGATCAGAAGAGACAGCACCTGGTGGCAACGGGTCTGGCGGGTTCCTGTTGTTGATGCGTCCTTTTCTATTCCTTATGTTTCTCCTTTGTGTAGGCTTTTGGGGGGTGTGCGTGGTCTCCTCCTGAATTAAGGTGCTGGTCTCAGATGCTCTACGTGCGATAGAGGAGAGAAGAGCTAGAGAGTTGGGTTCAAATCAGAAATGAATTTTTGTGAGTGGATAAAAGGTGAATATTGAAGTATTTATAAGGAGGGTAACATGGTACTTTCAGGTTAGAAAGTGAGTATTTGTGGTTAAGTTTTATACAGTGATTATTTCTGATTAAGGTTTATCTTTAGGGACTATGTAAGTCAATTTCCCCATTATTTTTTGGTCCATGTGGAAGTCCACATCATCAAAAAAATGGGTCTCATTTTTGACACGTTAGCATTTAACAGAACGGTTTGGTTAACGGAGGAAGCAAATTTTAGGGTTTCCGTGACGTTGATTATGTACTGGTAAATGTCCCTAAAATCGAGTATGAACTTGTAAATGACCCTATAGGTTGGGGGGTTTTATGTAGTTTGTCCTTAAATTTATATATGTCGAATTTTGTAAATGACAGAAATTACATAGAAAAACAAATTCCTTCTCAATAGAAATTATGAAATAATGTATTTTTTTACGAAAATTAAACTCGGAAATCTCGATCCCCAATTTCCACGATTTTTTCCCCATGTCATTTAATAAGTTCCATGCTTGAGTTGCCAAACAATGTAATTCTTGACTTTTAGCTAAATCCCGAGTTATTTTACGTTGTTGAATTTTTAGGAGGTGTCTGAGTGGCGCTCTGATACCACTATTGGAATTTAGAAGAGTGTGATTGTTTCATACCGTTGGTTTATGTGGTGAAGGAGAGGTTAGAAAAGTAAAACAATAGTTGAAACAAAGTAATGTCATTACATTGGAGGAGAATAGTACATAGCTTGGTGTAGGCTAATTGGTCTTCTTCCTAGGATATTGGCTTATTGGCCACCACACTTGATTTAGATTCGTTTGGGCTATTTGGCCCTTCACTTAGATTGGTGAGCTTATTGGCTTCACAACATAGTTTGGTTTTGGGTAGCTCTTAGCTCCCATATAGATTGGGAGTTCTATTTGTTAACTCCACCTTATATGAGTTCATTCATGATGTTGTAAATGATGGATGACCCATAGGTTGAAAGTGAGGAACAAAGTTGGAAATGAAATACCATGTTTAGGGGCTTTTTCGTTATGGCATCTACTATGGGTCTGGGATGCTGTAAAGAGCCAAATGTGTGAAAATTACCCCGGGTTTGAGTTCAAGAATTAGGCCCAAAGAATGCTTCGAAAGGGTAGCTAAGCCTTAGGAAGCACCTTGGTTACTTTCACCAGCAAAACTAATAGTCACTTACAGATAAATTCTTAGCTTGGCATGAGAAGCTTGTGGCATGGAAGCAAAGCAATTATGAGTTTAGCATTAAAGAGAGAGAGGGCTATGAGTTCCTATGAGAAACAGGGGTTCTAAGAAAATGGGGAAGGGATTTTAAGAAGGTTTGTTAAAGAGAGAGGAGGAGACAAGGAGAAGGCAATGGGTGGCTTACGTGATTTTTTGCAGCTCGACAATGGTTCTGTCAAGTACTGGAACAGTCTGCTAGGAGAGAAAATGGGGGGAGAATGATAAATATAGCACGAAATTGCTAGGTTTTGGATATGAAAGGGGAAGCTTGCTGTCTGGATGTGGTTGTTGGTTGTTGGGTAGGAGGTGCCTCATTTATAACCGACGGAAGCTTCTGTTTAGACATTATTTTAGAATGGGATTTGGGCTTTACAAATCCCTCTTCCACATCCCAAGTCATTTTTGAAGTTCTTCCTGTTGGGCTTGTCAATCAAGACATTTGGCCTATGTGGATTTATAAATCCCATGGAAGCCCAAATTCTATGCCCGAATTCCTCATCCAAACAGACCCTTAGAGTTTTTCACGAGCATCATAGTTCACCTACTCATCGTCAAGTTGGGTTTCTCAAGACCTTATGGGCATGTTTGGTAGGCTGAAGTGGCATGGACAATGTTAAATAACACTTTGAAAATCATGTTTGGTAAGAAGGGGACTAAATTAAATGGGATTGTATAGTACAACAGTAAACAAAAAGCCTCACTCGCCCTTCCAGTTTAGCGAGCCTCAAACACGGTTTGCAAAATAGCGATTTCGCTAAATAGAGAACGCAAGTCCGACAATAATCATCTTCTTCTTCTTTACCTAGAACTGTAACCACCATAGACCCAGCCAAACCACCAAAATCACCATAGACCATTGTCAAACCCAGTCACTCGAATCAACCACCACCAATTCAAACCCAATGGAACCACAACCCAATTGAACCCAAATTCAACAACCACTGTCAAACCCAATTGAACCTTTCAAGCAATCATCCACCATGATCAGGACAACTGCAAAGGGAGACACCATTAACGGAGATGTGGGCTTTCTTGTATGAGACTGAGATAAGGAAGTCATGAATTCCTACTCTTGAAGTGGTTTGACAAAAATTCTAAAAACTAATTGGTACCCATTAAAGGATTCTTCCGGGAAATGACATAGAAGCCATCAAGTTGAACTTATGGAATAAATAGCTGGTATTGAATTTTCAGCCTCTGTCTCTGTATCTGTTTGCGTTTTTTCTCACCTAAAACCCTTGACCACTGATGGACATATTTTATATTATATATTTAACCTCATTCTTAGTATATTTTGGTTAATATTTTGGAAGAATTTTGATACTTTGAATTATATTTTCAATATAGGACTTTCGACTCTCTCTGGAGCAAAACATAATCAAATTGAGGAATTTTGGAGTAATTCCAGTTGGAGGACGTTCTTGAGTCACTTAGCTTGATCGTATCAAAATTTCAGATTTTTCTTCCAAGCGGTTATTTTCTGGCAATAAAATAAAGGAGCAGTGCGCGGTGCTGGAATAGTGACGTGTTGGGCTTTTATTGCGTTTTTGGAGCCCAAGATGACCTCGGATGGGTTCGTGGCCTTCTAGAGAAGTGTTCAGAACATTTTTATCTTTAAAACAAGCTCTCTTGGGCCAGATTTGGAGGAGATTTGGGGCCAAAACGTGGCTGGGCAGATTTTAGGCAGATTCTCCTATTCCAATTTGGACTTTATTTCCTAGTATTATTTTATTTTAATTAGTTTCCTTGTGGGGATAGAAAAGTTGTACATTGGCAGCTAGGTTTTAAGGGGTATTTAAGCTCTTTCTCACAGGGAATTGAGGACTTCTGAATTACTTTTGAACTTTGTATTGTGGAGAGCAATTGCTAGGGTTTTGGGTTTTCACAACTTTCAGGTGTTTTCGTTCTTTTCTTCTTAATGATATTTTCTTGGATTTCAATTATGAGTATGCGTAACTAAATTTCTTTTGCTAGGGTGAAGCCTTGAACCTTAGCATGAATATGTGATTTTTATTTAATTGCTTATGATGAGTGCATGCGTATTTTGAATTGTTAATCACTGTTTTAAACTATCTAATTGTCTTAATGCCTGATCACCATTAGGATCTTTAGAAAAGTAATTGGATGCAATTTTGGTCGGAAGGTTCCCTGAAATTGATGCTAGCTTCTTGTGATTAATAATTGTAATTTCACTTAAGATGAACACCACGTCTTAAGGGTTGCATGGTTTTTCAAAGGGTTTTCACAAAACTTAATGAGTCTTTCATGTTCAGATTTGATCCGAACGTCCGGACGGGTTGCATGTTGGATATACGTTCTGTGTTGGAGGTTCCAAGTAGAATATACATTAGGAAAACCTAACCTTCAAAGTGGCATGTGCAAATCATAAGTAATTGGTAAAAGTTCATAGGATTGCTAGGTGATGGTCAAACCCTAGTGTTTTTATAAATTGATATTCAAAACTCTTTCTCTCAATCGTATTTGTTTTTGTTTAATATTTGTTTTTAGAATCCACCAAATTTATAATCATCTTTCTGACTTTTTATTTAGTAGTAATTGGGATTTGTTTTACATAA
>NC_034012.1:23655428-23825428 GCF_000346465.2 Prunus persica
TTGATGCCTTTTTCTGTTTTTCAGCGATTGGGGCAAGGAGATTTAAAGCCTACATCAATTATACTTCAACTAGCTGACCGTTCAATCACTTATCCAAGAGGTGTTATTGAAGATCTAATTATTAAGGTTGATGATCTTTATCTACCGGCAGATTTTGTGGTTTTAGACATGGATGAAGACCTTCAAACACCTATTATTTTAGGGAGGCCGTTTATGGCAACAGCTAGGACCTTAATTGATGTGGAAGCTGGAACATTGACTTTACGGGTTCAAGACCAATCTGTGGTGTTTAATTTGTTTGAGGCAGCAAAACGTCCTGCTGAACAGCAAGATTGTATGCGTATTGACATGGTAGACAGTATGGTGCATGACAGATTTTGTGCTAATTCAAAAACAGATCAGTTGCTGCATGTTTTACAGGGGGAACTTGAGACAGATTCTGAAGATGAAGGTGTTCATGAGTACATACACGCATTGAACAGTCTGCCCACAGTGTTGCCAAAATTTAGGAATGTGTATGAGAGTTTAGGAGAGCCCAAACAGCCCCTTAAACCATCCAGACAACAGCCACCAAAATTGGAGCTGAAGCCTTTACCACAACATCTTAAATATGCATATTTAGGAGCTGCAGAGACGCTGCCAGTTATAATTGCAGCAGATTTAACACCGACAGAGGAGGATAAATTGCTTCGTGTATTGAGAAAATATCAAGATGCATTGGGATGGACAATTGCGGACATCAAGGGAATCAGCCCAGCACTATGTATGCACAGAATATTAATGGAAGACGACGTAAAGCCAACAGTTGATGCTCAACGCCGCCTTAACCCAATTATGAAAGAGGTGGTCAGAACAGAGGTTATGAAATTACTTGATGCAGGTATGATTTATCCTATTTCTGACAGTAAATGGGTTAGCCCGACTCAAGTTGTGCCTAAACGGACCGGTATTACAGTGGTGAAAAATGATAATAATGAGTTAGTTCCTACACGATTGACTACGGGTTGGAGAATGTGTGTAGATTATCGGAAGCTTAACACAGGGACGAGAAAAGACCATTTTCCATTGCCTTTTATTGACCAAATGTTAGAAAGGTTGGCTGGGCGGGCTTTTTACTGTTTTCTTGATGGGTATTCTGGGTATAATCAGATTCCAATCGCACCAGAGGATCAAGAGAAGACTACTTTCACTTGTCCATTTGGTACTTACGCTTATCGGAGGATGCCATTCGGATTATGCAATGCACTGCTACGTTTCAACGTTGTATGATGAGTATTTTTTCTGGCTTGGTCGAAAATATTGTGGAAGTTTTTATGGATGATTTTTCTGTTTTTGGGGATTCATATGATCAGTGCTTACAGAATTTATCATTAGTTCTTCAGAGATGTCAAGCGACAAATTTAGTGCTAAACTGGGAAAAGTGTCATTTCATGGTTGAACAGGGAATTGTCTTGGGTCATTCAATTTCCAGCAAAGGCATCGAGGTTGACAAGGCAAAGATTGAAGTTATTGCAAAGCTGCCACCTCCTACATCAGTAAAAGGTGTGAGATCCTTCTTAGGACACGCAGGTTTTTATCGTCGGTTCATCAAGGATTTCTCCAAGATTAGTCGACCTTTGTGCACTTTATTGGCTAAGGATGCACCATTTAATTTTGATAAGGCCTGTTTAGAAGCATTCAACAAGTTGAAAGCCCTCCTAACTTCGGCACCCATCATTGCTGCACCAAATTGGGATTTACCATTTGAACTAATGTGTGATGCGTCAGATTATGCTGTCGGGGCAGTTTTAGGGCAGCGAAAAGATAAGCTTCCCCATGTCATCTATTATGCAAGTCGTACTCTCAATGATGCACAGCTTAACTATGCAACTACAGAGAAGGAATTGTTGGCAGTTGTGTTCGCACTAGAGAAATTTCGGTCTTATTTGGTTGGGGCTAAAATAATTGTCTATACAGATCATGCTGCACTTAAATACTTGTTGTCTAAGAAGGATGCAAAGCCTAGATTGATTCGTTGGGTTCTCTTACTTCAAGAATTTGACTTAGAGATTAAAGACAAGAAGGGCAGTGAGAATGTTGTGGCTGATCATTTATCTAGATTAATTATTCCAGCAGCTACAGAGGCAGATTCTCTACCATTGAGTGAAAGTTTCCCAGATGAACAGCTATTTGCTGTCAAAATTGACACACCTTGGTTTGCAGATATTGTCAATTATTTGGCTAAGGGTGTGGTGCATCCAGATTTTTCCTACCAGCAGAAAAAGAAGTTTTTATTTGATGTAAAGCACTATTTCTGGGATGAACCGTACTTATACAAGTATTGTGCAGACCAGATTATTCGCAGGTGTATTCCGGAGGTTGAACAGGAAAGTGTTTTAAAGTTTGCTCATCACTACGCTTGTGGAGGACATTTTGGGCAGAAAAGGACAGCAGAGAAAATCCTACAGAGTGGGTTATTTTGGCCAACACTTTTTAGAGATTCACAGAATTGGTGCAAGGCATGTGATAGGTGTCAAAGGGTCGGCAATCAATCCAGAAGGAATGAGATGCCCCAGCAAAGTATCCTAATTGTTGAACTATTTGATGTTTGGGGTATTGATTTCATGGGACCATTCCCATCTTCTAATGGGCACCAATATATTTTAGTGGCTGTGGAATATGTTTCAAAATGGGTCGAGGCCATTGCAGCACCAACTAATCAAGGATCAGTGGTCCTGAAGTTCCTCCAGGGGGTTATATTTCCACGTTTTGGAATACCGCGTGTTATTCTTAGTGATGGGGGGAAGCATTTTATTAATAAACCATTTGCTAACCTATTGGCAAAATATGGGATTCATCATCGCGTGGCTACACCATACCACCCACAGACATCTGGCCAAGTTGAAGTTTCAAACAGAGAAATAAAGCGTATTTTGGAGAAAACAGTGAGCTCTACACGCAAGGATTGGAGTTTCAAACTAAATGATGCTTTGTGGGCATACAGGACAGCTTATAAAACTCCTATTGGGATGTCACCATTCCGACTTGTTTATGGGAAAGCCTGTCATCTACCTATGGAGCTGGAGCATAAAGCTTACTGGGCCATTAAAGAGTTAAATTTTGCATATGACTCAGCTGGGGAAAAGCGGAAATTGCAGTTAAATGAGCTAGAGGAAATTCGTCAAGGTGCTTATGATAGTTCTCGCATCTACAAGGAAAGAACTAAGGCATTTCATGACAGTCAAATTTTACGGAAGGAATTTCAGCCAGGGCAAAAGGTTCTGTTATTTAGTTCAAGGCTCAAGTTGTTTCCAGGGAAATTAAAATCTCGCTGGACTGGACCCTACCTAGTGACTCAAGTTTTTCCTCATGGAGCAGTTCAAATCACTAATGAAGATAAAGGCAACACGTTCAAGGTGAATGGTCATAGGCTAAAACCCTACGTGGAGACACCCTTTGACATTGCAGCCGAGTCTTTGACTCTGAAGGAACCAGTGATTTGACCACCAGGCTTCTGCAAAGTCTAGCTACAGACTTAAAATAGCGCGCTTATTGGGAGGCAACCCAATTTTTCTAAACTCTTTACTTCTTTTATTTTCAAGACAAAAAAAAAAAAAACAAAAAAACAAAAAACAAAATTGTTGTTTTTCTTTCTTTCTATTCCTAACACATCATTGACTCAACGCAGGCCGTTTATGACTCAATGCAGGACACAACCATCATCAGCAAGCATCAAAAACAGAAAATCCTATACTGGAATCTTGCACCCAGTAGCAGCTGGAATCTTGCACCCAGCAGCAGCTGGAATCATGCACCCAGCAGCAATCCTATATTACCATCACCACATCTACACTATACTAGAAGTTAAAGCAATTCACATGAGCTCGAGCTCACTCGAAGATGCAAGTTTGGGGGAAGCTGTTGCGGATCCAGCACATAGATATAATTTTGAGAAGTTAATTTTTGCAACTCAGTTTACATCACCAGACACCACACAATTGAGTATCGCTCTCAGAACCAACCAAAAGACACAAATCAGCAGAAATTCTCACAATCCAGAAAGACCCATGAATTAATGCAGATCTACAAAAGAAAAAGAAAACAACTTGCAGGGATTCGATATTATACCTGCTCCCAACTTGAAGATTGACTTGCTTGCTGAAATCCACCAACAGACGGGGATGAGTATCTCAGAACAAGGCAACGAAGTCTGCAATAATCACTTTTGCTCTTAATTACTTTCAACACAACAATACCCACACTGTGACCCAGTTATGAGCACAACGCGAAGCTTACCATTAACCAAGCTCAGGAACTACGAGTGTATGTGGTGTTGGGGTTGAACTCCGTCTGGGTCAGCTCATCTGAGTCGTTGGGGTCAAAGTTGGGACGGATCTCGGTGAGCATCCGATTGTCTCTTCGACGAAGCCGCAGCGGATGGTGATTTTGATTTTGTTGAGGGTTGTCTGGATTTGGCACCCTCACACAGATGAACCCACACGACTCTGCTCTGAAAGATAGCCAAGGCTCTTGAGTTCTTGCTATAGATGACAAGGGGAGAGGGTGGAAATGGATGGGTTGAAACTGAGTGAAATAAAAAAAAAGTGTCTTTTGTGATTTACAGTCTGAGCTGGGAATGGACAGAAGAGAGCCTTCTGGGCTCGGGCTAGGAGAAGGGAATCCAATATTTTTTTTCAAATGACAGATGCAGCAGCTAGACCAGGTTATATTGTAGCTGTCGCTCATATTTGACGCAAGTGTGGACGTGGTTGAGTTGGTCAGCGCTCTTTGCATCCCGCTCCAGGTCCTGCCTTCGACTCACTGAAGCGTCACCTCCACATCCCTGGTTTGTTCATTTTTTTTCTTATTTCGTTTTGGTTTTTTTTTTGTCTTGATTTTTTTTTTCCTGTTTCTGTTTTATGTTCTTTTCTTTTCTTTTTCTTTTTTATTATTATTTATTTTTCTCTCCTCATTACTTCTTTAGTTGTTTCCTTTGTTTATTTTCCACACCTTGGGGACAAAGTGTGCTTTAAGTTTGGGGGTGGGAACGTAAATTTTTTATTTTTCATTTTTTGAGTCTTGTTTACAAATTTTCGTTTTTTTTTTCAGTCAATATCCATAGATTATTTTAAACGTTAGAACAAATGGACATGGTGAAAATCAATCCCACAGTAGAGTCTTTTCTATTTATTGTTGCTTAGACACTAATTCATGAATTATACTTTGAAATTTGCACATCACACCAACATGGTTTTTGGGGAATGAGATTGGAATACTTACTTTTTGTCCAAGTGTGTTTTAATTTCTGTTCAATATAAATAAAGTTAGTATGTGTTATAAAGTAATAATTGCCTCACCCGAAACTTTGCTAGTAACCGAGCCAGTCCTGCCTAATCAGCAGTGATTCTCGAGACAAAAGGTAGAGTTTTGGCATGAGGCAGGGTGGTTAGTTGGTTTCGTAGCCTTTTCAGCTTGAGTTAATAAGTCCTTAGGGGTGTTCTACACCTAGTGCCCTAAAACCCGAGTGGTTTGGGAGACATTGACCTAAGTCTCGCTACACGGTTGGATCGAAAGCTTAAAGGAACCAACATTGCACAACCACTACTGTTACTATTTATACACCAAAAAAAAAAAAAAAAAGAAGAAAAAAAAAAAGAAGAAGAAAGGGAAAATAAAAAGTGTGGAGTGTGTGAAGTATGAATAAAAGGGATGAGTGGTAAGGGTTTTAGTCAAGTCTCCATAACCATGATGGTTCACTTTACACCGAAGGAAGTTTGTGAATTCTTTTCTAATTGAGTCTAAATAGCTCAGACTCTGTGGTGGGATTACTTGGATCTATTGAAAGGATGTTCTAGTTTTTAAAATTTTCTATGGATTGCAACTTGAAGATGGAAATTTTGTCCTGGTTAAGTGTTAGCCAGATGTCTAGTCTGTTAAGTTTTTATTTTTTGTTTGAGTCTTGTTTCGCTTGAGGACAAGCAAAAGCTAAGTTTGGGGGTATTTTGATGGACATATTTTATATTATATATTTAACCTCATTCTTAGTATATTTTGGTTAATATTTTGGAAGAATTTTGATACTTTGAATTATATTTTCAATATAGGACTTTCGACTCTCTCTGGAGCAAAACATAATCAAATTGAGGAATTTTGGAGTAATTCCAGTTGGAGGACGTTCTTGAGTCACTTAGCTTGATCGTATCAAAATTTCAGATTTTTCTTCCAAGCGGTTATTTTCTGGCAATAAAATAAAGGAGCAGTGCGCGGTGCTGGAATAGTGACGTGTTGGGCTTTTATTGCGTTTTTGGAGCCCAAGATGACCTCGGATGGGTTCGTGGCCTTCTAGAGAAGTGTTCAGAACATTTTTATCTTTAAAACAAGCTCTCTTGGGCCAGATTTGGAGGAGATTTGGGGCCAAAACGTGGCTGGGCAGATTTTAGGCAGATTCTCCTATTCCAATTTGGACTTTATTTCCTAGTATTATTTTATTTTAATTAGTTTCCTTGTGGGGATAGAAAAGTTGTACATTGGCAGCTAGGTTTTAAGGGGTATTTAAGCTCTTTCTCACAGGGAATTGAGGACTTCTGAATTACTTTTGAACTTTGTATTGTGGAGAGCAATTGCTAGGGTTTTGGGTTTTCACAACTTTCAGGTGTTTTCGTTCTTTTCTTCTTAATGATATTTTCTTGGATTTCAATTATGAGTATGCGTAACTAAATTTCTTTTGCTAGGGTGAAGCCTTGAACCTTAGCATGAATATGTGATTTTTATTTAATTGCTTATGATGAGTGCATGCGTATTTTGAATTGTTAATCACTGTTTTAAACTATCTAATTGTCTTAATGCCTGATCACCATTAGGATCTTTAGAAAAGTAATTGGATGCAATTTTGGTCGGAAGGTTCCCTGAAATTGATGCTAGCTTCTTGTGATTAATAATTGTAATTTCACTTAAGATGAACACCACGTCTTAAGGGTTGCATGGTTTTTCAAAGGGTTTTCACAAAACTTAATGAGTCTTTCATGTTCAGATTTGATCCGAACGTCCGGACGGGTTGCATGTTGGATATACGTTCTGTGTTGGAGGTTCCAAGTAGAATATACATTAGGAAAACCTAACCTTCAAAGTGGCATGTGCAAATCATAAGTAATTGGTAAAAGTTCATAGAATTGCTAGGTGATGGTCAAACCCTAGTGTTTTTATAAATTGATATTCAAAACTCTTTCTCTCAATCGTATTTGTTTTTGTTTAATATTTGTTTTTTAGAATCCACCAAATTTATAATCATCTTTCTTGACTTTTTATTTTAAGTAGTAATTGGAATTTGTTTTTACATAAATTGCTAATTAGTCCTTGAGGAAAACGACCTTGCATGAGCATCTATACTACAATAGCCTTGTATTCTTGCAAGTATTTTATGTGATTTTTAACATTGTTTGCACAAGTACTAAAAATCCTATCAACCACTCTCTCTCTCTCTCTCTCAGTAAAGGTTACAGTTTTCAATCTAGACAGTTGATTAAGAAGGAAGGAAGGAAGAAGAAGAGAGGAAGAAAGGAAAAAAAAAAAGGGATGGCCTAGGAAATTGGGAAGGAAGAAGAAAATAGGAAGAAAGAAAAGAAAAAAAGAAAAAAAGAAAAAAAAGAAAGGTGGGGATGGGAAGGAAAGTAAGAAGAAAAGGAGAAAAAAGAGGAAAAAAGAGAAGAAAAGATAAGATAGTTTTAGCAATCTTTAATTAAAATTAAATATTAGAATTTTATTTTTATAATTAAAATTAAATACTAAAATAATTATTTTTTAGTCCGATACAACACAAAACATAGGTTTTCACCATTTTTACAATCCAGCTTTTTAGTCCGACGCAGCATCAAACGTAAGTCAGTACTTAATCCAGCTTAGGCCAATTCGAGCTAATCCAAGACAGTCCCAGGATTTAGTCCAATCCATGACAGTCTGCCGTACCAAACGACCCCAAAAAATTGTCTAAATCCTTTCAGTGGCCTGGAATGGAAAAAAAAGAAAAAAGAAAAAAAAGGAGGATATCGTAACTATGGTAGTAGAATGTCCCACTTGACAGCAGCACAAATATTGAGACTTTGGCCTCCTGGTTTCTCCTCAGTGGCTCATTCAAGTCTCATGGAATTCCTTGTTCTACAATCATTTGTGATCGTGATCATGTTTTCATCAGTGATTTTTGGATGAAATTTTTTGCTTTACAGGATTCTAAGTTGTGCCTGAGTTCCAGATACGATCCACAAACGGATGGGCAAACTGAAGTGGTTAATAGATGCCTGAAAACCTATTTGAGAGGTTTTGTAGTTTTCAGCCTAAGCAATGGCTAAAAAGGTTGCCTTAGGCTGAATGGAGCTACAACACTTCCTATCATTCTTTTGCCAAAACTGCTCCTTGTGAGATTGTTATGGACAACCACCTCCTGCTCTTCTTGTGTATGAATCTTTCTGGAACTACAATGCTTGATGTATTGCACAGAAGCTTACATGCTAGGAATCTGCTCAGGTTTGTTCCATTTCAGCATATGTCCTTATCCAACTATTCATTCCACAAGCTTGCCCCATTTGAAAGTGTTAGCTCAGCTGCCAACACAACCGTATGGACTAAATTACAGGTCTTAAGAAGAACAAATGAATTGCACGTTATGCAGTACGAAGATATGAGTCTCTTTACCGACATGTATCGAGATCCTGCAGCTCATAGCTATACTTCCACCAAACATGCCTTCTTCACCATCAGTCTCAAGGACTGTTAGCCAATGCGAGGTTTGTTTTCAGCACAAAGGTCTCTAATCTGTTTAGTTCAATAGTGATTCTAAGTTTTTTTTTTCTTTCTAATCTGATTATTTCATTGGGACTGCTTGAAGACGCTTGTAAGTTCATTCTGTATCTAGATTTAACTATTTGTGCTAAGTATCTATTTAATTATGTAAACTCTAAGAATTCGATACGAATTTGATTTTCCTTTTCGATTGTATGAAGTAAATAAATGTTAATGCATATGATACCTTTCACTGAACATATTGGAAACTAATAGGTCACACCTGAGAAAAAAATGTTTTCGTTTCAAATACAAATCAATCTCTTATTAAACAGACAAAATAAAAAACAAAAGGAAAAACGGATCAGCTAGCGATACAGACTACAAACTAGGTAGTCTGTACGCTAACTGATCGCTATATGCCAGCCGAATTTCCAATGAGGGTTCATATTCCAATAAAAAATTAAATTCAATCCTGAGGAAACTATTTGGCCATAGACAGGGTTCTGGTTGAAACGCAATCCATATCTGCAAATTGAATCTTCAATTAGAGATGCTTGATGCCCAGCTAACCAACATCAGCAGTAGAACGGCAACACAAGATGAGCAAGTTCCAACTTCAGTATTATAGAATAGACTCTACAGAAGCCTGAGCTACTAGAAGTCCAAGTCAGCTCCTAACTAATCTTATCTGATGTCGAAGAATCCTAAATCCTTACTCTACTATATAAAGACAAGTCTCATACTAGACATTATAAAGAGAAGTGCCATACTGATCCCTCCTCTCTTGCATTTTCATTCAAGGTTTAGTTTTTTTCATCAATAATTGTTATCAGGATAACATCCAATGCAGCTTGCGAAAAACCTTTTTACTTTAATGATGAAATAAATAAATAAATCGACCGGACGACCTAAAAACATCACGAATACCACAGAAAGACACCCCTGCTTTTTCTGCTAAACAGCAATCCATATTTCCATCTGTTTTTATTTTTATTTATTTTTTCTTTCTACCTACCCTGTGACCATTTTTGGTTTGGACCACTGGATCTGGATAATAACACATGTGGTTTGAACCTCTGAGCTTAACATCTGAATCTCCGTGAACAATATCCAACTTCTATCTTTGCATCTGCGCATCTCAGCTTCAATCTGTTGAAAACTATTTATATAGTCAGCCCTTCTCTTTCTGCAGTGTATAAGCGCACACACCCACAAATACACAATAACAGAAACCCATCAAACATAAACTTCTTTTAAATGACAAGAACAACATCAACTATTTGAATTTAACACTTCTCTATCAACACAGTTGAACAAGTTGACAAAAGATAGTCTGGAAGAGAGAAAAGATATAGGAAGACATATATAAATAAAGTAACCGATGAACGTTTTTTTGGTAAAATTTTGGATATACTTTTCTTTCGAAGAATATTATTTGAAAATATTATCTCTCAGATCTCGCCCCAAAAGAATTGCCAAAACATCATTCCAGTATTAAGTCAAGGAACAGAACAACAAATAGCATAGAGAATCATGGATTTCCTCGGAATTGTTTTTAAAATAGAAAATGCACAAGTTTGCAATCCTTAACTTTTAGGAAGTAAAGGTTAATTGTCCTTTTTCCCTTTTGGGTGATGAAAGCTCTATCATTCTCTCTCGTGCAACCATGAATGTATTTGAGAAACCAGTTTATCCAAATTTCATGTCAAAATACTCACATGAAAAGTAGGCCGCAGTACAAGTTTACCTCTCAGGAGTAGTTTTCTAGAGTTTTATCCAAACTGTTCTTAATAATGCTAACCAGTTACCCTGCCAAAAGTAACAGATAGATTTCAAAAATTGTTTCCAAAATATGAAAAAGACGAAGAGAAAAAATAAAACAGATGTTCTTTCAGTAACATTCCAAGAGCATCAGTTCATTTAACGACGCAAAGAAAATACATTAACACTATCACAAAATAGAAAAAGGGAAATCTATTAAATCAGTTGGAATAAGAACAGAAACTCACATTGGGCCCATCAACTGAAGAAACCAGTGTGGCTGACAGTTGACTTTGAGAAAATGTTTCTGGACTTGTCCAGTCATACATGATTATTGCAAGTTGTTTGTTTACTACAACTAGTGCCTTCCCATCATACACACAGGCAGAACCACTTTCAGTCTAGCAATGCAAAGCAGTTGCAGGCTAGTTAGTCAACTTTCATTCAGATTCAACATTACACTTCAATATTAATAATCTCTGCTTGGTAGAGCAGGCTTAACAGCCCAAAAAAACTGTGTTTACATAATATGGCTAAAGGGGGCCTCTTTCATGGTGCTGACCAATATGCCAATCCAACTAGGATAGTTCTCTAGGTTATGTCATTTTCGGAACCAAAAGCATAGCCTGTTTCTAATGCAATATTCGAGCCACTCGAATTTTCCACCAAAGCTTCCTTGCTTCGTTTGTAAACCCTGAACTATAAAGACCATCAAAGACAGCCCGTTGGGTAGCCTTGGGTATTTTCTTCCCATGTCTTAAACATTTCATCATAAGCTTGGATGCCAATCGAAACCTTCCAGCCTTGCAAAGATTGTGCACCAAGGAGGTGTAGGTAAATGAATCTTTAGTCTCCATTGATTTGTACAATTCCATTGCACGATCGATTTGACCAGCTTTACATAAGCCATCAATCATGCAGTTGAGGGCAACCAAGTTTTCATGGAAGCCCATCATTTTCATATAATGTAAATGTTTTTGAGCCCCGCTAATATTACCGGCCTTACACAATCCATCAATTATAATTGTGTGGGTATACTTGTCGCACAGCAGACCTCCATTCTCCATTTCATCCAACAGCTTATAGGCAGCTTCAAACTTACCTTCTCTACAATACATGTTGAGTAAGGTGTTGTAAGCTACTAAATCAAGTTCAACGCCGTTCCTTATTGTCTGTTCCATGCAAGCATTTGCCTCTTCTATCCTCCCAGTCTTAACCAAAGCAGCAACGACTGTGCAGCATGCATAGCCATCAAAAGTATACCCTTTACCCATCATAACTGACATAATCTCAAGCCCTTTGTCATACTTGTTGGACCTAAAGCAGCATTTCATAACTGTAGTGTAGGTTATGAGACTTGGCTCATGGCCTGATTCCCCAAGTTCCTTTAGAATTCTCCTTGCTTGTCTCAATCTGCGTGTCTTGCATAGCCAGTTGATAAGAATATTGTATGTCACCAATTGGGGAACAAATCCATGGCGTTGCAAATTCCTATATAACATAAGGGCATTATCGATGTATCCATTGTTACAAAGGCCATTAATCATTATGTTAAGCGTAGCTGGGTGGGGAGTAAGATTGCTAAGTAAAATATCCTGAAATACTTTGTTGGCTTCATCAGGTTTTCCTAATTTAAAGAAACAATGCATCAGAATGTTGTAGCTCCATAAATTAGGATGTACACCTGCTAGTAACATTTCCTCAAACAAATCCAGGGATCGTGACAATAAGCAATTCTGGGTCGCCCCGGACATCAAAGAATTGTAAGTAATGACATTTGGACTTATCCCAGCTTCTTTCATTCTATGAATAACAGAATAAGCTGCATCTAAGCTAACAAACCGAGAATAGGCACTAACCAAAGTATTGTAAGTTACCACATCTGGAATCAACCCTAATCTTATACCGTCAATTACAATGGCTTCTGCTTTCTCCAATAGCCGGACTTTACAAAATGAAGCTATGCATATGTTCAACAGCTTAGTCGATAATCCACCAACCATCATTTACATCATCACACATAATGACTTCCTACGAGAAACCCAAGCCAAGCCTACAATATCCCAAAATACAATAAACTCGTTTTTTTTTTGTCAGTGAAACAACACAAGAGTGTTATCAAATCAAATGATGTGAATCCCGAAATCCCTAAATTCTAGCTTAGCTGAATCCCTAAATATGAAGTTAGGAACAAAATCAGAAATTAAATGACAACACGAGGAGGCTAGGAGCTCACCAGGTCCCGTGGAGTATGGAGACTACTGACGGAGAAACAAGAAGAAACAGACGAGAGGAGGCTGGACCCTGGAAATGGAGCGGCTGCTGCTGCAACCTGCAAGATGGGGCACTGTCGGGTCGGGTCGGGCTTGGTGCAACCTACTCTACTGGGGGTAAGTTTTAGGGTGGTTTTTTCAACATTTTTTTTATTTAATTTAGAGAATTAAAAATATGGATCCCGTGGATGACATGTGGATACTAAAATAAATACACTAATGACATGACCCAAGAGACTTCTCCAAACGTATCTAGTGCCTGCCTCTCCCTCCATCTCCTACGATCTCATCTCTCTTACCTCTCCTTTTTCCGACGGCTTCTTCTTCCTCACCTCACTTCTCCGACGGCTGCATCTTCCTACCTTTTACTCTCGCATTTCGTTTTCTCAATCCCAAATCCTTGCCCCTTATCTCTCCTCTTCTCACTGTTCCTTCTCAATCTTCAATCTTCGCAACTCAGCTACTACTTCATCAGTCGCTTCTGGTACACCCAAATTCAGCTCCTTTTTCGCTCTCTCTTGCTCTTCTTCAAGACTTGAACGCAAGCACACACGAACGCACATATGTATATGCACTAATTTCTGTGTTCTGCTTCTTCAGTGTACTGTGGCAGCAGAATAACAAAATTGAAAGAGGCAAGCTTTTCTTTCACACTAATGGCAATGTAAGTATCGTTTCATCATTTTTGCTTATTGATTTCTATACATTATTATTTTTGCGACTTATACGTAGTTGTAGTCTTGTGCTGTTGTTCTGTTCGTAGGTTTCGAATTTCTGATAATATGGGTATGATTTTTAATAGATTGTGAGATTTAATGGATCTTCTGGTTGTGCTAATTTCTGAGTGAGGGATTTGGGTTGGTATGTTGGGTTATGAATTTGTTTGGAGGGTGAAGGGGAAAACTATGTATTCACATGTTTAACTCAAATTGTGACAAGGCTGTGGATTTTCTGAAAAAGGTGGTTTCTTCATAAATCAGCACTTCCCTTTGTTTATCTGTTCTATTTATTGCCTATTTTCGCATATCATTCTTTTCCCTTCTGCGTCTTCTAAGCTGACTTTTCATAGTGCACTTACTGAGAATAAAACATTTAAGGATAATTCTTTTTTGCATTTTTTTCAATTTGCAGTGCAGCTGTTTATTAGTGTCTTTTATTTCTTGGCTGGTACTACGTTCTTTTTAATGTTGTTGGTTCTGTTTCTGAGTGCTCTAGTTCTTTACTCAGTGGATATCTTGTCCATTGTTTTGTAGTTTTCCTAAGCTGACTTTTCATAGTGCACTTACTTAGCATAAAACGTTTAAGGATAATTCCTTTTTGCATTTTTTTCAATTTGTAGTGCAGCTGTTGTTGGTTCTGTTTCGGAGTTCTCTAGTTCTTTACTCTGTGGATGTCTTGTCCATTGTTTTGTAGTTTTCCTCTCTCCTTGTTGAAAATGTGGTTCTTATATAATAAATTGAGGTATGGTATCTAGTTAAGAAATTGATCACCTTACAACTATAACAGTGTTGGGTTTTCCAGTCCATCATGAGTTTCCTAAGCTTATGCCTTCTTTTTGTGGTCATCTTGACCAGCTCTGTATTTTATTGTTATATGCAATAAAATTTTGTTCCTTTTTTCTTAAAAAAAATAAAATAATAACTAATAGTCTTGGAGGATATGAATCCTATTCTCAGGTTTTATAAACATGTTATTCAGATTCCTTTATGATTAGAATTCCTAATTGATGAAGCCCACTATTGTGGCTATACAAGGAGATCTGTTGTGCCAGTTCACAACATTTAAACTGAATATCAGGTATTTGATGAAATACTAAATCTATTACCTTGATGCCTTTTTAAATCTATTAACTGGTGCTTCATTTCGTCTTTTGGATCTAGACATGCTTCTTCTATACTCTAAAATAATTGGAAGTATGGAATGAGAGAAAGAAAAACCATTACATAAGAGAAAAGGCATAAGAATAATGGAAATAGTTTCTAGAAAGAAAAAGAATTATAGAAGATGCATACAAAGACTCTGAAGCTTCTACCTTTAGTACTGAACCTTTCTCAGCTTCACCCATTTGTGGGGAGGAAAATTGGGTGGAGAGGGAGTTGGCTGGTGATATAGAACAGTAGAAGGAACGTAGGTGCTGCTGATTTTATTTTATTTTAAATAAATTTTACAGACTCATTTTTAAAGCTGTCCAATTTTTTTAAAATGAACTTGCTCTATTTTAATATTTGTATGCAGATTTTTGTTCTTTTGGGGTTTTCGAAGTTTTCCAAAGGGTAGTTTTGACTTCAAATTCATAAAAGTGTAAAATGATACGCGAGTCAGTTGCTGTGCATTTACTCAACATGATTTTTATTTTAGAATGGTCCGCGTTTTTACAAGCACATTTGAAATTGTGTTATTGGTTACTTACATTTTTTTGTTTTGTTTTTTCTTTCCTAATATGTTATGATTTTGATTTTGTGTGTGCTTGTTAAGTTGATGCTCCATTAAGTAGATTTTTCGACCAAAGAAAATTTAAGTGGATTTTCAGTTATTATGGTAGCATGCTTTTATTTTGTTTTGTTTTCTCATGGTACTGCTTTTTTTGCATGTCAGTGGATCTAACAATAACAAGGTCTACAATAACTCTACATTGGAGCAATAATTAGCTTAAAGTCTCATCAGAAGCTACAATGAATGAGATATGAAGTTGGATGTTTTTGTCTTCATCGGGTGTCTTTACCAGCCTCTTCTCTGACACCAAGGCATTGTATTATGCTTGGAGGGTTAACTTCCTTTTACAGCTGGAACAAAAGCCTTTATTAGCTGCCATTTTCCTATTGGAATGGTAGTTCTTGTCTTACGTTTCGTATAGTTGCACAATGGATGACCTCATTAGCTTGGATGTCGGAACTATACCAAAGTAAAGTGGTGCAATAACTCAAAGCACAAACTGCACTCTTGAACTAAAAGCCAACTGACTTGATGGGTAAGGAAAACTTATCGGAAGCTAGCATCGGAGCTAGTGAGGAAGGTGACTCACCTGGACAGAGTGATTCTTTAGGTACTCACTCACGCCATAGTCTTGACAATGAGGCCGGCTTATCAACTTGTCGCGTGTGCCAATGTGCTGAATCTGACAAAAGGGGAGATGCAGCTTTAGAGTTTTTGGGTATCACTCCTCCTACACAAGAAACATGTATAAGCCATGGGCAAGTAAAGCCTGATAGCAGGGTAGCCCTTAAAGATGCTGAAGGTGATATGTATGTCAAGAAAAATGCTGGAAAAGAATCTGGGTTTTTGGAGTTTATAAGCCCTGATGGAGAGGTTTTCATTTGTGGTGCTGATTTAGAGACAGGTTCATGTCACCATGAAGACACATTAGTTGAGCTTGGTTGCTCTTGCAAAAATGACCTTGCTTTGGTACACTATGCGTGTGCACTCAAATGGTTTATCAACCATGGGTCCACTGTTTGTGAAATCTGTGGACGTCTAGCAAAAAATATCAGAATTTCAGACTTCAAAAAGGTTATGATTTCCTTGAAGGAGTATGAAATATTGAGGGAAAGAACAGCTAGGGGGGAACCGGATGCCACACAGGTTAATACAAGTACAGGTATAGATCCTGATGCTGTAGCTGCTATCAGAAGGCAAAGACTGAGTGAGATTTCACTATGGTTTACCCCGCATAATAATAGTAACAATAATAACAATACAAGTACCAATTCTGTTTCAATTTCACAAGCTGTATCAGAACAACCTCAGAATACTGTTGTTGCCCCTGCTGAAAATCCTGCAACCAAGTGGGCTGTGGAAGGTACCGGGATTCTGCTTGCTACAGGGCTGCTTACTGTTACTCTTGCATGGCTTATAGCTCCTCGTGTTGGGAAGGTATGTCAAAATTGGTGTCATTCAGCTTATTAAAAAAAGGGTACAGATTGGAAAATATTTCTTCAACATCCTGCAAGTTTTGTGGGGAAACTTAATTTATTTGTCTATTGACTTATCTTTACATGCTGGTAAAATTCAAAACTTTTCACAAACATGAGCTGACTGACCTTCCAAATTGCATGCGAGGGACCAGAAGGAGAAAGATTTAATACTCCCATCACTTTTCTTCTGCCACAGTATGCATGACTTTTGAAGCTAAAAATGGATCTTTGCTATAATCCCCATGCACTCCATCTTTTCTTCTCTGGTTCTTTTTTCCTTTCTGTCTCCTTCGATGACCCATCATCTGGATTAAGAAGTCCAACCACCTCCTTGTCACCTAACACCTGCTTGTTCCACTATTTCAAGTCCTTTTGAGAGCTTGAAGCTTGTTTTCGAAAACAAAGGCATGGTTAAAGCACAAGATTATAACCCCCTCTGTGAACCTCTGATCTCTCCACAAAACCTTAAGAGTTAATTCACATATTCAATCAAATTAAATTGTGCCTTACCCTTGTGTAAGCCCCCACAATCTAACAAGTGTGGCCAGTGATTTGAAATGGTTGTTCGAAGCAAGCTTATCGAAACATCTGGGAAGGGCTCCTTGTCCATAGAAAATAAAGGATTCACTCTTAACATTGACAGTAACTCTTGATTATTGGACCTTGTGTAATCAACTCCCACTAGCAGCACATACATCAGAGCGCTGAACTCCACGAAATTCCCTAACTTTTTGACTGAAATCTGATCAGCTAATATCCCCTCGCATCCCCCAAGCTTCATAACATATTTCTCTAGACAGAACATATAAAGAAACCCAACCATCCAAACATTGAAGTATACATTAGATTGATAACCTACTCTCATGTCCTTCACCTTCCTAAACATCCTCATACCCAATGAAGTAAAGGGCCCTTGCTTGCCAATACCTGACATGTAATTCAGAAAAACAACTTTCCTATAAACTCTGTATGAAAGGACGAAAGATGTACTCACCTTAATTTTTGAAAGCGGACAACATCAACATGCCAACCCTTTTACCAAATTTTTAATAATCAAAGTGTTTCGTAGGTCATTCACATTTTGGACATGTGAAGATAAAGTTCTTGTCTTCATCTCGAATCAAAGCATGGGATTTGAATCAACATCCTCATATTTGCCTATTGAGGCCATTTTTTTATCACATCAAGTTATGCAATGCTTTTCTGTCCTATATTTCTGATGAACTCTAGTTGGGTGTGCAGAAAACTGCCAGCAGCGGTCTTCATATTCTCCTGGGAGGAATTTGTGCTTTAACAGTAGTGGTTTTCTTCCGCTTTGTAAGTAACTTATATCTCTCCTTCATTTATCATGCGTGTTTACATTGTATTTGATTGATTTTCATTGGCTCATACTATGGCTACATTAGGATTTAATATGGTTGGGTTAATTCAATGTTTTCCAGTATATATGATTTTATTAATTAATGGATATTCATGGAGATACTGATGTAGAACAACCAACGAGAAAGGATCTTAGAAGATAAAAGGAATTAGGTTCAAGAGAAGAGGAATAAATTGACAGAACAAGGGGAGAATTAGAAACAGAACTTATAGATCTTTGAAGAGAAGACACAGGGAGGGATACTTAAGGAGAAAATCTGTTTTTCAGTCATTTAAGTCTGCCTCAATTGAATTACAAAGCATGCATTTATAATGACCTAATTTTGGTAGAAACAGGAAAGTAATAAGAACTGGAAGCTAACAAATAGTTTAGGAAACTCAATTAGAATAACCCTATTTCAACTCTCTAACTCATTCTGCATTTGATACCATAAGCTAAGGGTGTGGGAGAGTTGGTTGAGAGATTTATATAAAATTTTATATATAAAAAAGGCTTAATTATCGATGTGCCCCCCTGTGCTTCACCGAAAATCTCACTTTGCCCCCCTACACTTCAAACTGAGTCAATATGCCTCATGTGCTTTATTTTTGTGTCCCCCGTTACCCCCCTTCCGTCAGTTTGGTCAGTAAAACTGTTAACTTGCTTACGTGGCATGAGTATTTTAGATATTTTAGTTTTAAAAAATTTTCAAATTTTAAATTAAATTTTTAAAAAACTGTTTAAAACATTTTAATAATTAGAAAGTTCTTTTAAAAAAAATTTAAAGCCCTTGGTACCCGAATAGCCCCACCACCACAACAACCCAACCCGTCTCCACTGCCACTCGCTGCCCTCAACCTATGGCCACCACTCCACCATTGTTCAAATATGATACCCCACCCAGGTGATGCACCCACCCCAAACCATTAATAACAATCAATCCCAACCCACCTAGCCACTTTCAACCCCAGCCATACTCACCCCGAGCTGACACCCCAAATCCACAGCCAACCTCACAAATCCAATCTGCCACAAGCTGTAGCCATCCCAACAAATTACCCGAACGCCAATACCCCAAGGCGCAAGAACTTCTATTATCTTCTCCAACTGGGTTTGATTTGATTTCATGCTTGTCATTTTCACATATTCTCTGTGCAGCCATGAGGGTTATGCGATTGGAGTTTACAAACATTAAACTCATTTTGAAGAAATTTATTTTGTTTATTATTTTTTTACCATGGCGGAGGAGAAATCAGGATGGCAAGATGGGGAGGGAATGGTAAGCATGGGTTGGGGGTGGTTGTTGGCGATGGGGAAGGATTGGGTTGTGGTGGTGGGGTTCTATTCGGGTGCTGGGGGATTTATTTTTTCCCTCTTTTCTAATTTATTTTATTATTAAAATGTTTTTAAACTGTTTTAAAATTTTGAGAATTTTTAATAGTTAAAATTACTAAAATACCCATACCACGTCAGCAAGTTAACGATTTTAGTGACCAAACTAACGGAATGAGGTAACGGGGAATGCAAAAATAAAGCACAAGGGGCATATTGACTCAGTCTGAAGTGTAAGGGGCAAAGTGAGATTTTCGGTGAAGCACAGGGGGCATATCGATAATTAAGCCTAAAAAAATTATATTCACAAATTTGAGTAAGATAAATATAAAAATGCTTTCTTGGTAAAGTACTCTCCTTAATTGAACCGCACCACTATAAAATAAAGAAAATCACAAATTTGATTTTCACAGTAAACTCATAAAATATAAAAGGCTATAATCAAGGTTGCTGCACTTTGTGTGCATGTGTGTCTGGATGCCCTTTAGTTTACATAGATAGGATTGCAGATGACCTGTTGATTGATAATGATTTTCTCTTTGGATTTTATTTTGTATGCACGCATGCATAAATGCATGTCCTAAATGTTAGCAGTAGCAAACTGAAAACAACTTTGCCAACTTCCTTTGGCAACCTGAAACTATTATGTACCTACTCAAGAGAAAAGAATGAAATAATATGCTCAAGATATGCTGCACCTTTGTTCTGTTCTCTGAAACTGTAAGTAGACTGACTGTTATTTTATCTTTTGCGTGAGGGGAGATGGTTGGTGGGTGGGATGTTGGTTTATGTTGTTTCATCTCCATCCTGTATTCTTTATCTTATTGTATAAATTTTTAGTACCTTGAAATAGAAGACGACCAAGCCAGCAATTGCTGGGATGCAAAATTGTGGGCGGCTTTTAATTGATTTAAGACATTTAGTTCGCAGATTGGAAGTTTGGTTACTCCATTCTGTTTCAACTAAAGAGATGTATTAAGAGAAGTTTTTCTATGAACAAGCTTTGAGGAAATTTTGATTATACACACGAATTCGAGTGCAGTCATAATTTTAACTCACGAGTATTAAGTATGGACCGAATGACAATGAGATGTATAAATCACCATAATAATCTTCTATTTGTTTCCTATATAAAAACAATAATAATATTTTTTCTTTTAAATGTGACAGTTTGTGCTCACCAGAATCAAGTATGGACCTGCTCGCTACTGGGCAATATTATTCGTCTTTTGGTTTCTTGTCTTTGGTATTTGGGCTTCACGGACACACAGTTCTCATACAACATGATTTATATATATATATATATATATATAGTTTATGCATATAAATCCATTATTTTTTTCTTCTTGCAAAGAAACTCTACAGAACTTCATTTATATTTCAGAGATTATTTGGTTGGCTGCCATCGATGGGAAAGTGTGGGTGAGCTATAGATGTATTAAATGCACTGTAGGATGTGAATATACTGTGTATTTTCCCTTTTCAAGAAGAAGATATTTGCAATCACATGATGTGGCCAACAACCAACAACCAAAAAAGGGGGTTGCATGATATAATTGGCAGCATTTTTATGGTTTTTATTCCTTTCGAAATTCATGTTACATGTTAATGGGTCATTATACCTCAGTTCATGGATTATGCTCTTCTTTTGAATAAAATCATTCAGGAAAATTCACAGATTGATGAGCATGGAATTTTTGTGCTAATCCGATATACGGTGGGCATTTCCATTGATTTAAATTGGCTGAACTGGATCAACCAGTACAGTTTGATATGTGTCTTTCTTTTTTCCAAAAATCTGGCGTTAAATCAAACGCGATCTAGTCTATGATTTAGAATTTGGCGTTAAATTGAAAGTTGTACTCAGTTGAGGGGATTGTTGGCTCAACGTCGGTATCTAGAAAGGACATACCGACATGGTCGGTGCAGGGATTAGGGTCTGATCCGGTTTGGTCGCCCAACCTTACTTACATATTTTTTAAAGCAAAAAGGAAGAAAAAATACACTTTATTACATGCAGTGTAGTTTATTTTTTGGGTTTGTACTACCAACCCAAGTAGCTGACAACTTTTTTAATCACCCCAAAACCTTCAACATACTTCACGAGCACATAGGTTCAACAGAAAATATAACTGCAGGACCAACGGTATTAAAGTGAAAGTGGAGTTGAGGGGCTAGCATAACCAATAATTGAGTTAGACAACCAGGGGTCGTTTGGTACACAGGCTTGGCTTGGACTGGATTGGACTAAATTTAGTACCATGTTTGTTTCATTTAATTCTAGTCTTAGATGGGATTGCTAATACCGGGCCCACCAAAAATACCTCACTAAGAGGGGACTACTAAACCCATGTAGAAAGGGAGGATTAGCTAGTCCTATGTTCACCAATATATAAGATGCATATATTATATTGTAATATTAATAACATATATTATTATTATTATTATTACATACACATATACTATAATGTACATATATACATGTATATACACATATACATGTATATATATAAATACATATATACATATATAATATATATATATATAAATACATATAGATATATACACATATATTATTATTATAATATACTCATATACACATACATATTAATATTATAATAATACATACATGTATACATGTATATATGTAATATATACTAGCCTTTCTGCACGCGCTTCTGCGCTTGCGAGAGGTTTTTTAAAAAAAATAAGTAAATTTATTTTAGAATTAAAAAAGATAATGGGTAGTTGTGTTCCATAAAAAAAGGATACATTATCTGTTTTTTCTTTTTCTTTTAATTTTTTTAAATATGAAAAAGTATGAATTTACCATATTATCTTCATTTAATTAATAATTTGAATTCTTAATGTTTGCATTAACCAAGGGCATTTTCTGGTATTTTGAATGTTTCACCATTCTCTGCCTTTTGCTTTATATATATAGATTATATTATATATTAATGTACATATATACACGTATATACATATATATATATAAACACATATATACATATATAATATATAAATACATATAGATATATACACGTATATTATTATTATAATATACTCATATACACATACATATTAATATTATAATAATAGCATACATGTATATATGTAATATATATAAGTATATATACATATCAGAGAGCTTCCATTGAGGGATCCCTCAAATAAGCTTATTTGAGGGACACCTCTTGTAGGCCCCACTCCGGATTGTATTTCACTAATCCAAACCGTCTATTTTGTAGATACTCATTCAAAGATCATCTCTACAAAAAATCACTTGAATCCGATATCATGTGACCACTCAATTGATACATATATATGTATATGTATTATACCCATGTATATATTATAATATATAGATACACCTATATACACATATATTATATACATGTATATACGTATATATATGTATATTATAATATATAATATATATACATATATTATATATACATATGTATTTTATAATATATATAATGTATATGTATATATAAATACATATATAATATACATATATACACGTATATACATGTATATTATTATTATTATAACATACCCATATATATTATATATTATATTATACATACATATATATAAATATATGTATATGTATTATACCCATGTATATTATAATATACATAGATACACCTATATACACTTATATATATGTATGTACGTTTATATTATTTAAAATATATAATATTATTATAATATACTTATATACATGTATATATATATATTATATGTATGTATATATACATATATATATATATTATAAAATACATATATACATATATATAGATATTTTTGAAAAAATAAAAAAAATTCTAGTCCTAGTCCAAGCATACACCAAACGCAGGATAAGTGTTATCCAACTTAGACCAAGCCAAGCCAAGCCAAACCAATCCCTAAACATAGTCCATGCCAAGGCAGTCCTGTGTACCAAACGAGCCCCCAAAGTATTGATTGGGCCTAAATTCAGCGACCATTGCTCTAAAAATCCTTGTTTATAATTTGGAAAATTACATGTGAACGAACAATGATATTTCTAAATTTGAGATTTAAAAAAAACAATGATATTTTAAAATCGAATACTGCGGACTATTTACATGAAATATTGACATTCGCTAGCTGAGAGTGGAAGGGCCCCTGATCTTTATACATTTTGATACTAACATTAAAACAAATGCAGATAATTAGTCGCCGCATTATGAAAGTACCAGAAAATATTACCAGTGCAGACAGATTTACCTTCTACATATCTTACTTAATTTCCTACCAACTAAGGACATACGTGTGCCCAGGTGTTGTGTTCATTATAATTGACTATGTAATAGTGCGTGGAAAAGGGATAAAGAAAAGGAAAACCCGACTTAGCGATTTCTCGATGACTTTGACAGATTGGATTGGATTGAATTGGAATTAAAAATATATGAAAACCAATATAATCAGTTGAAGGATTTCCCACTTCCAACAAATCCAGTTGAGTTGATTTCGTAATGTTATGCATCTTATAAGCATTTGAAACAATAGACCAAACTATAAATGACCTAAGCCTTTTTATGCTTGTGCACATTTTAAAACCAAAACATTTTTGTTTTAAACTTTGAATCTTCCTGAAAAAAATGACCATCCAATTTGATCCTAGCCAAACGACATTGGATTCAATTGCATTCCAAACTTATAACAACACGCCAACATTAGCTTCAATTGAGTTTTGCCCAAATTTAACAGTTTCAAATTGCTTGACACCCCTAAATTAACTTTCTCTATCTCTCTAAACTTTCATCTTACATGTTTCTATTTATCTTTGAATTCATCTATCCCTTTCTCTCACTTTCTCCCAATCATAATTCTCTCTTCTGCGTCCTTTAAATTCCCACATTGTCCTGCATTAACTGTTTACTGAAGACTCATGGATTGCACACATGATGGTGGATTGTTTCACAGATTTATTTACTATTGTAAGTTCTCTAATAAGGAAATAATAACCAAGAACTAGAACCATCACGAAGGTATTTCTTTAAAGACATCCAAATTATAGAAATCAGTTCAATGTCCTAGTACCTTAACCCAATCAAGAATGTCAACAACTGACCAATTTGAGGGCCTTTATATCCTGAAGCAATCAAAGAGAGAAACAATGCTATGCAGTAGAAAACAATATATCACAGTGATATTTGTCAATCAGACTTCCAGTCAAAAGCCTATGGGAACACTACGAAAACAGTGGCACATATCACCATTATAAACCAATACCAAAAGACTTTGGCCGAGATTTGTTCTTACTTGACAACTTCATCAGTTTTGCATGTTCTTCTTCCTCTTCCTGCTTTTTTCTCCTTGCAGCCTCTTCTTTCTGTCTCTGAATCAGCTCCAACTCTCGATACCGTTCCTCTTCTTTGCTCTGCTGTTCCAAAGCTTCTCTTCTCTGAGCCTCTTCCACCCTCCTCCGATTCTCCTCCAGCATCTTATCAAGCTCTTCTCTCTCTTTCCGAGCTTGTTCCTGAGTGATGTAGGGAACCATATCAAAGGATCATATAGATCACAAAAATGATAACATAACATGTAAAATATATATATATATATATATATGAGTGCATATGTATTAGTAAATGCACGTGGTTTAATCATATGCACAGCACAAGAAACCATCAGCTATGACAACAAAAGGTAGAGAAACAGTGATTGAACTAGACGCAACCTAACTGAGAGAATGCGACCGCATTGACGACAACGCCGATGATATTTAATCCAGTTTACTCATTAAACAGTCACTATTCTAGGGCAAAAATTACCAAAGCTAAGATGGAATGCCACTTGTACTTGTAGCATGGGGCTCATCATAGGCAGGTGATTATTGACCTGAACAGCCATCTTGATTAATAAATTCATATTTGTCAACCATCTTTGGTAACATGTGCAATTTGGTCTTCATAATCTTCTTTTTTCATGTTCTAGTGAAGCACATTTGTTCCTTCATTAAAAACAAAGACCAGTTTTAAATTGGTTTTTGTTTTAATTTTGTTTCACATTTCTCCACCCCTCTCAACTCCTTCACCCATCTACTCTTTCACATCTTCCTTTGCTCCATTTCCTCAATTGAAAAAAAAAAAAAAAACAGAACAAAACAAAAGGACTACTAATGCGACTAACTCAAAAAAAAAAATTCAATCAGTGATCAAACCTCAAACAAATATTGCAATAAACACATTCACTTGACTTCATTTCGTGTTCGTATATCAACCCAGATGAAAGGGATAAGATAATGGTCAGAAGCCAAGTTGCTTACTTCTTTCTGTCTTGCTTCAACAAGAGCAGCTTCCTTTTCTTTTTCAAGTTGAGCTTTAACATCATCAAACAATTTCTTCTGACCTTCTTTTATACGCCTCTCGATTTCTAACTTAACTTCATTAGAAGACAACCTCTCCTCCACATTCTTCCGAATCGCTTCCTCAAGTCTCATTGCAGTCTCTTCTTCTAACTGTTTGAGTTCTGCCTCCTGTTGACGCCTGACAGATAATGGCACATTCAAAAGACTTAATATACAGACCATAGAAGAAAAATGTGAGCAGCAAACAAAATTCTCATCAAATCATTGTAACATGATCATACTCATATATTATACACTACCACAGAAAGCATGCCTGACCAGTCACTAAGACACTAACAATTGTTTATGGATTAGAAAATGCTGGGCAGTAAATAAAGTTACCTGATTTTTTCTTCCTCCTCTTTCTTGAGTTTATCAGCACCATTTTTGCGTTCAGTTGAGGTTAGACGGGGCCCTGGAGACTTGGGTAAAGGAGGAGGAGACAAAGAGCTACTTCTACTCCTACTCCTGCTTCTGTGTCGTCTATGTCGTCTGGGTGTCGGCGAACGACTCTTGCGCCGCCTGTAACTTGGCGAACGACTTCTCCGGCGACGTGGGGAGCCACTAGAACGATTTCTTCTATGTTTCCCAACAACATTTGCGATTACGAACAACCAAATTTAATTTAATCCAATTCAACCCAATTTATTCCCTCTCCGGCGACGTGAGATACTTAAAAATGGGAAATTTGAGAACTGACCTGGAGTAGGGTGAACGGCTTCGATCTCTGCGGCTTCTCCCTCTGCTGTAGGATGGCGACCTTGATATGCTCCGTCCCATTTCTCCCTTTATTTCTTTGTTTTTCTCTTTTTCTTTTTATTGTCATGGCTCTTCTTAGTGAAAAAGCCCCAACTCTCAAACAAACCCAAAAAATTTTCAAAAAGACCAAAAAAACCCCTTCTCTTTAGCACCAAATATATCGAAGTCCTAGGGCTCTTTCCTATGCTCAATCTAGGTAAATACTATCCATAAACCACTTTGTGGGTGTATACTGGTGAAAATCTAATTTTACGTTCTTCCAGAGAAGGGGGATTGAGAAAAAATCTCAATACTCTGATTTAGCTTTCAGTCAATGAAACTTCATTTGTTCATATACTTTCTCTTATTACACTCTCTTACTCCAACCGTGTTAATACCTCCTACCACCATTAATATTTAGTCATAACAATTTCAGCAACATAAGCAATTAAGTAAGTCTTTTTCTCTTTTATTTTTAGTTTTCTTAGTAGACTTCTTGTCCAAAACAAGGAAACACTTTTTATAATTATGTTATTATCTTGCTAAACTAACGATCAATACTTTGTTTGAGCACTTAGTCATGTTTGATCATTGCCATAACAATAACTGGATGTCTGTCAAGAAACCTCTGAGTTCTGCTCCATAGCCCTTTCACTTGGCGTCTTTGCAGTTTCATGTTCTAGTTCCATGTTCTAAGCATGATGTCTGGTTGTTATTTTGGCCTTTAGAAACCTTAATCGAGACCTGCACAAAATATGGTATCCGAGCTTTAGTTTAGCACCTTATGCTCCATAGCCCTTTCACTTGGCGTCTTTGCAGTTTCATGTTCTAGTTCCATGTTCTAAGCATGATGTCTGGTTGTTATTTTGGCCTTTAGAAACCTTAATCGAGACCTGCACAAAATATGGTATCCGAGCTTTAGTTTAGCACCTTATGTAACACCTCGACCCAATTTATCATTTTATTCAATTTATTTTCATTTGTGAATTTATAATTTTGCCCTTTGGGGTAGAGGCACATTGGTCACTTTTTGTTTGGGATGGATTTTGTGAAATTGAGTGGCACCATTGCTTAGAGCTCGACAATACGAGTTCGTAGACAAGCAGCATGCTCAATTCCAAGCTTTAAAGAACGTGTAAATGTCTAGAAACGAAAAGGGCAAAAATGAAATTTTAAAATTTGTTACTATAGCAAACAGACTGCTTCAGTCCTGGGCCTCTTCAATTTATCTTCTTCTCCCCACAACTCTCTCTCTTAGGTTCTCTCTCTACCACGTGACACCTGATTTTCATGTGGCGATTTCTTCATTGTCTGGTGACCAAATTCCACGAAATTGGTTCCAAAATTTTCGTCTCTCTCTCCTCTACACAACCCAGTACTTTTCTCAGATAAAAAATTAAGCGTTTAGTCTCCGAAGGTATTTTAGTTTCTCCGGCGATTTTGGCGATGGTTTTCGTCGAGTAAGGTATGAAACTACATCCCCTCACCATGCTCTACTTGTTTATGTACTTAGTTTGGATTGATTTTGAGGTTTTACAGATTGATTCTTAAACCCATTTTGGCCGACAATTTTAGCTTTGTCTGGCTAGTTCAGGTCAGTTTTTGGCCGTGGTCTAAGAACAAAAAGTGTTCCCCTAGTTATGCTTGATCTGTTGGTATATTAGTATTGTGGGGTGTACCTTTAGGATCGTGTAGGAACTTGTTGATGTCAGAGTCCCAGATACTTCGATTCAATGATTCCAGGGTTAGGCGAACCAATCGTCATCTGATTGGCTTATATCCGACCGCTCAATCGAGATTAAACTTTCAGAACTTGTTTAGTAGACTTTGTTGGACCTATAGGAACTTTTGGATCAGAGGTCGTGGGCCCCGCGAGTCCAATTGACTAGATGGTGGGCCTCATTGGCCCAATCGAGACCCTTTTGGTTAGGAGGTGTTTGTGGTCTGTTTGTTTGAGTTTAAGTTGGTATTTTGCTATGAGAGTTTTATTAACTGTTTTTGAATTATTGTTTTATCGCTTTTAATTTTCATGCATGATATGTTGATGTTTATTTTAATATATGTGTTAAATCATTTGAAATTGGAAATATTGTTGCCTTCGGAAATATTAATGTCTTCGGACGTCCTGGTTGCCTTTGGAAAAAAAAATTGATGTCTTAGGAAATCCTGGTTACCTTCGGAAATATTGTTGCCTTAGGTAATATTGATGTATGCGGACACACAATTGCCTTTGGAATGTCTTCGGACATATGGTGCCTTCAGATTGTCTTCGAACACCTTAGTTGCCTTCGAATTTGTCTACGCGCGTATGACATTGCCCCATGAGTATCGGGGACTCCCGAACCGTGTGGTGCCAGGATTTGCTTTCTCAGGTTGAGTATATCTCCCTAAGTTCTGCGAGGATTTGCGTTCTCAAGTTGAGTATATCTCCTTGAGTTCTACGAGGAATGCGTCTCAGGCTGACTATGTGTCCCCTGAGTTCTGTGAGGACTGTGTCTCTGGCCGACCTCGTGTCTCTCGAGTTCTGCGAGATGTGTCGTACTTGGAATTGACAGTATGCTATTGGAATTGATGGATTGTGTTTGAGGTACATTTGTAGAGAATAGTGTAGTACCAACGTGTGGCACAGTTGTTGAGGCCCAAAAAATCCACGGTTGGGCCCAAATAAATTGTCGGCCCAACACGACACCTTATTAAGAAAAGACCTAATTTGGAGCACACGAAAGTCCGCCATGCACAACTCACAGTCCACGTGCCATGCCAAATAAATACTCTGTCATGCTAGGAATTGAGATAAAGATTATAAAATACACTAGCTTTACAAGCCCATGCTAATTAAGCATCGTGTCCCTCTTCAAGGACCATAAAATTAAAGTACGCCAAGCGACATGCCATGCCAAGCAAGAAATCATTATTTCTCACTTAACCACGCTACAAGCTTAAGTGGGCCCAAGCCACTCAAATGCTCGAGCCTTACTTGAGTGGGTTTGTGGTATAGACGGTAATGAATTGTCATGAGGCCCATTGATAGGCCAAGAAATGAAAGTCCCGGGTTGCTTGGGAGCCTCGGAACTCAAGCCCATTTCTTAGGCCCAAACATGTGGGTGAGCATAAAAGAGAAAATAGCCCAACACTTGATAAGGTTAACCCATTTATTTGATAAATCAACATTTTGTCTTAGAAAGCCCATACAATTAGAAAAAAAAAAAAAAAAAAAAAAGCAGCAAAAGCCCCAGCACTTGGCTAGAGAACAAAGCCACATAGGGAGCCTGGAGGTTCATGTGTGCAGAGCTATTGGGAGGCTCCAGCACATGGGAGGGAACAAGTTTCAAGCAAAAACATTCAAAGGACTAGGGGATATTGGCGCGCAGACTGCTAGGAAGGAAGTCACCCTTCGAACCAGCGTGCATACCCATTTCTTTCCCTCATCATACTTGGCCATGGAAGAAGGAGGAAAAGAAAGGAAGGGGATGGCTGGGAATGGAAGTTCTCCACTGAGGCAGCTGGGGAAAGAGCATTGAGCTCCCAAAAATCCCTATTTTTGTGCAATTGGGCAGATGGAATTTCACCAAGATAGGATAAGTCAAGGAAGGAGAGGAGAAAGGAAGGGAAAGATTTGGCCAAATTGGATAGAAACCATTAGGGTTTCTTGGGAAGGAGGAGCTTCCAGCGGCTATAAAAGAAGCACCTCCTACCCAACAACCATCAACCACATCCAGAGAGCAAGCTTCCTCTCTCACCTGTAAAACCCAGCAAATTCATGCTCTATTCACCCTTCTCCCCCATTTTTCCTCTTCTAGCAGACTGTTCTAACATTTGACAGAGCCTCTGTCAAGCTACCGGAAAAACACTTAAGCCACCCATTCTCCTCTCTTTCCCTCATTCTCATCCAAACCTTCCTGCAAACGCTCCTCTCTTACCTTAACACCCCCTTTTCCCCCCCAGGAACGCATAATTTTCTTCAATGCTAAACTCATGACAATTTTGCTTCCATGCCACAAGCCTCTCATGCCAAGCTAAAAGTCTATCTGTAAGCTGTTGTTATTTTTGTTGGTGAAGGTAACCAAGGTGTTTCCTAAGGCTTCACTGTTCTTTCGAAGCATTTTTGAGACTTGATCTTTGAACTCAGACACATGAGATAATTCCATCAATTTGCTCCTTACGGCAGCCCAGCCCATTTGTAGCTGCCGGAAGAAAAAGCCCCTACAATAGTTAACAAGATATTCTTCACCACCCTTCTCATATTATTTGCACAGGGTTGGCCAGGATCCCTAGCCACCTATCCGACTTGTCTACACAAGTGGTTAGCTAGTTTTCTCTTCCCTTGTTGCCTACGAATTTGATGGTATTCCCATATACCCCTTGGTGGGTGATTACAGGGTATATGCATTATATGGATGGTTGTAAGTATAGCTTTCTGGTAAAATGTTTGGTTATGTAAGTGTTTGGATGTACAATGATAAACTAATTGAATAGTTAGGTACATAATTTCCTGGCATGGTGTTCAATTATATAGCTTGTTAAAATCAAAGTAAAGAATGATTTTAGATTTTATTGTTGGTTTATTGAACAATATTATATTATATGAATTGTGATTTTAGTATAAAGAACTATGTGTGGCTTGATCCCTCAGTAATGGTACGTAGGCAACCTAGTCTAACCTAGGTGTAGCTGCAAGTTTATGATTTGTTTGTGTTGAGGCCCAAAATATTCAAGGCTAGGCCCAAATATATTTCCGACCCAGTACAACACTTAACTAGGGAAGAAGCCCTACTTGGGTACGCAAGAGTTCGTCATGTACGCTTGCACGAGTTGTGGCCTACGTGCCACGCCAAGCGAATACATAACCCGCCACGCAGAAAGGTTGTGAAAAGCCCGTAAAACATATTGGCTCTATAAACACGTGCTTATTATCCCGTCAAGCACCATTTGGCCAGGCCATAGCCCTTTACAATACAGCAAAGCTCGAGCACAAGCACGCCAAATAAACACGCAACACCAAGTCAAAAATCTTTATTTTGACATCAAGCCACACTACAAGCTTAAGTAGGCCCAATCCACGCAAATGCCTAGGGCTTACTGAGCAGAGTGTGGTATGGATGGTTACGGGTATTCACGAGGCCCATTGATAGTCCAAGAAATGGAAGTTTTGGGCTGCTTAGGAGCACCAAAATTCGAGCCCATTTCTTGAGCCTAAACATATGGATAAGCATGAGAGAGAAAAAGTGGTCCATCACCTAAGGAAAAGTGGCCCATCACCTTAGGAAGTGGCCAAGCAACTTGAAAATATCCCAAGAAACCTCCAACACATGACTAGAGCCACATCCAAGATAAACCATCGTTAAAACAAGCTAGGGTTTCTTGGAAAGGAGGAGCTTCCAGCGCTTGTAAAAGAGGGCATCTCCTACCTAGCAAATAAACACATCCAGAGTGAGCAAGCATCCTCACTCACTGCTAGAACCTTCAATTTCAAGCCTTGTTCTCCCATCGTCCTTTTTCCTCTTCGAGCAAACCATCCAAGAGTGTGACGAAACTTTCTTTAAGTTGCTGGGAATTTACTCAAGCCACCCATCCTTAACATCCTCATCTGTCCCTCTCTTCCTTCAACAAATCTTCCAAAATTTCCCTCTCCCTTTGCTTTGAACCTCTGTTTCTCATGAGAAATCCAAGCTTTCTCTCTCTAATGCTAAACTCATAAATGCTCAGCTCTCATACCACAAGGTTCTCAGGTTAAGCCATAATATTAATCTATAAGCAGTTGTCGGTTTTGTTGATGGAAGAAACCAAAGTGCTTCCTAAGGCTCCACGAACCTTTTGAAGCATTCTTGGGGCCTAATTATTCAACTCAAGTAAGGGGCAACTCCATCCATTTGCTCTTTACAGTTGCCTGTGGCCATCTGTAGCTGCTGGAATAAAAAAGCCCCTACAGTTTGTTATGTTCAATTTTGTCAAGTTAAATTTGCCCGAGGCCGGGGGGGAAGGGGGTGGTGGCGCCTCAAACCCATTGAAACTATATAGGTTGATTTTGGGTTTTGAGCCTTTTTCACGGGAGATTGTCGATTTTCCGGGAGAAGTCAAACCCTAAAGCCGTTTTTGGGATTAGGGCCAAAAAGGTATTTTGGTTATTCGTGCCTGAAACCTGCCAGGTGTTGGATACACACGGGGTTCGACACAGATTCCAAAGTGGAATTTGAGTCAGGTCCTGTCACCTATAACAGTAAAGTACCTTGACGACAGAAGTCAATGAACACAACTGATAAAAACTCAATGTGTTTTACACGACCGTCCCCGGATTCCCCCTCAAAATCCGTGACGAACCCTGCTTCCCGTTCGACATCTACCCAATGCCGTACCCACTTTACTAAAAACCTTGTAGCCCTACTTTAAATGGATAAACAATTCCCGAATTACAATACCTGCAAACAAGTACAGAAATAACCCCAACTTCCAGCATGGATAAGATAAAGGCACACACAACAATTAAGACTAATTAAATGGGCTTCACGCCCTCTACCCAAACTCAGATAGAGCAAGTAGAGCAACTAAAGAATTTAGTTTACAACCCGAGGAAAAGAGAGTAGAGAAAAGTAAAGGAAAAGTTCCTACAAAGCGGACAACTGCGATGTCTAGACTTGGTGGTCTCGACCTCGGATATCTAGGACCTAGGGGACGCACAACATAAAATGTGATTAGACGAAAACAAAGTGTTTAACATAATTTATATGCAACATAAATAACCACTCCATTTTAGAAAATAATGCCAAGCTACAAAATCCTTATATGCGTACGTATATATGAACTGATACTTGAAAATAATCCAATTCAGTATACTAATAACAAAATATACAATAAAGAAATCTATTTAATTAATATTTCTCAATTTCTTGGAAAATACGAACTTAATAATTTAGTCTTTGTTGTAATACCGTATAATCGAAACTTTCAAAATAAACCCGTTAATGTAAAATATAAATATCAAAACACAAAATATCCTTTTTCTCCCGCAACCATTCCCTTACTTAGGCGTATGCTTGCAAACATAAAATGTCAAGTAATTTGCAAATACCCAATCTCAAATCCAAACCTCATTTCAAAAATTCATACCTATGCAAAGCAGTCTCAATGCACATGCTTAGAAAACTCAACCTGGAAACAAATCCACAAATATACCCACACAAATACCCATATACATATTTATATAATAAAATTGACTTTAAAACCAAGATATCCCATCCCGAAAACAAGACCTTTTTTCCTTCCCGGACCACTCTCTTCCAAAATGCATGCTCGTAGGCACAACAAGCGTGGAAGGATCTGTAACATCCCGACCCAAATTAATTATTATTTCATTAATTTGTAGAATTTATAATTTTGCCCTTGGGGTAGGGTCACGTTAGTCACTTTTCGATCCGTAAGGATTTTTGGGATTTGAGTGGCACTATTTCTTATAGCTCCCTCTTACGAGTTCTTAAAAATGTAGTGAACCCAAATCGAAGTTTTAACAAAGAAGTTGTGGTCAACGGCAGTGGCACAACCGTAAATTTTTAGAAGTTCAATTTTTAAAAACATACCAGCCCTCTCTCTCCCCCACGCGTAAATTTTTAGATGTTCAAACCGCGATTTCATAGCCGTCCGGTGACTAAACCCTTGTACCAAATTTCTCCTCTCTCTCTCTCTTCCACCCACCCCACCCTATTTCGTAGCTCGAAAATCCGATCAGAAGTGACTAGATCAACTGTTTTTTGGCCGGTTTTTTCCTCGTCGTTTCTAGTGATTTCGACAACAATTTTCGTCTGGTTCTTCATCCTCTCAATGCCCTCTAGCTGTTTTGGTAGATGGTTTGGGTCGATTTGGGAGTTTTGAATCAAATCTAAAGATTAGGTTTTGAGCCGGCTGTTAAGGTGTTTTTTTTTGGCAAGCTCTAGCCACTTTTTGGCCATGGTCCAAGACCAAAACCTGTTTCCCTAGTTGTGCTGGTCCGGTTAGTATAGGTATTGTAGGGAGTTTCAAGAAATTTCCGTCTCTGAGAATGAAATTTCTCAAGACACCTACATACTGCTAGTGGCGAGTGGCGCCGCTAGGGCCACTGAGTGGAAGCCCATTGTATAAAAGAAACAAAAAAAAAAACACTCCCCACGTCGTCCTGAGCATGACAGTATGCTCGAATTTGGAGTTGGTTATCATGTGACTATCGAACGGATATTACGCCTATTATCCGATATCCAGGTTCGATAGGTGTGGACCATTCGATCGATTTTAGTTTCAACTATGTTGTTCTCTGTACCTTTAGAATCGTGTAAGAATTCACTAATCTAGAATCGGACTCCCAATACTCCGAATTAATGCTTCTAGGTTCAGGTGAAATGATCGCCGTCTGATCGTACGATTGGCTTAGATCCAACCGCTCGATTGAGACTAAACTTACAGGACTTGTTTTGTGGACTTTGTTGGACCTTTAGGAACTTTTAGATCGGAAATTGGAGATCGTGGGCCCAAGGGCCCGATTGACCAATATGGAAAGTTTGACAGCTCGGTTGACCGCGAGTCTTCCGAAGTCGTCTCATCCTTCGAAAAGTATTAGATTGACCTTAAGAACTCCTCGAAAGTCGTGCGCACGCTTTAAGAAACAAACTAGAAAAATTGGAGGAAGACATTGTACATACATTGTGCATGTTAGAAAGGTTCTTTCCCCCTTCTTTCTTCGACGTAATGGTGCATTTGACAATCCACCTAGGACGGGAAGCTCGTCTATGCGGACCGGTTCAATATCGTTGGATGTATCCATTTGAGAGGTAGTTTTCAATTTATTAAAAATAATGTACATTTTAAACTTCAAATGAAATTTGTTTGAATTCTAACTCATTGGTGTTTTAGGTATATGAAAGTGTTGAAAGGATATGTTATGAATCGTGCACGACCAGAAGGATGTATGGCTGAACCCTACCTCGCTGAAGAGTGTGCTTTGTTATGTAGCAAGTATATAAAGCAAGCTGCTGATATAGGCTCTAGGAATGCGAGCAATGAAGAGTTTGAAAATGGTTTACTGCTGGAAGGGCGTCCAATATCTCAAGAAAAATGAATAATTTTTACAAATGAGATGTTACAAGTTGCTCATCGCCAAGTGTTGCTCAATATGGCAAAAGTGCAGCGCTATATAGAGTAAGTTTTTATAACCTTTTTACTAATTTGCAACTTGCATGCAAGTGACATTTCAAGAAATTCCTAACAAATTACTTACTATGTTAGGATGCATTTGGATGAACTTAGGCATTCAAATAGACGTTTATTAAAGAATGAAACTTTATTACAGAAAAAGCACGTGGAGTCATTTGGCATATGGTTGGATGATAAGGTTGTAAGAGATCTTATCATACTTAGTGGATTTTTAATTTTGTGTAATTGACACTTATCTCTAAAACATGCTTACATTTTGGACAGATTAGGGCAGAGGAGATGGTCCACAATGTGTCAAATGCTTTAAAGTGGCTTGCACGTGAGCCTGGTCTCTATGCAGTTTTTGTTCACTCGTTTTATGTTCGTTCCTGTGATGGTAGGGTAAAGTTCTTCATTGCCTTGAAAATCATTGACTGGTCAATAAGTCAACTTTGTTTAGTGTGCGAGCGTGCCACTGCTAGTAATAAGAATTCTAGCAAACTTCTCAAAAATAGATTACTTGCACCCCAAGTTACTAATTTCTAAGCAAGCAATTGTGAATTTGGGTGAGGAATATCTCCCAAGTAAGTTCGTTTCTTGCATCAGACTGGTGAGGACTTTCACAATTTTTCACGGTACAAAACTGGTAGTTCTGGCTAGAATAAATGATAAGATGGCGAACTGTTTTAGGCAGAACTCCCTTTTACAAAACTCAAGAATGAAAAACCAACTCTAGAAAGACAAAAAGAGGGTTGGACTTCCATTTCTGCCTAGATAGATGCTTCTGATCCGGGCTGGACTGGGCATGCCTGTGTTGGACTGGACTGTCAACAACTTCAACTGCTAAGTTTCAGCTGTAAATCGATACCAACGTTCGAGTTTGGCAGAGCTTAATCTATTTCAAGCCCTGGAAGGCTTCTTGAACGGGCGGAATTGCGGCTTCTTCAGTCTGAAAGGGGCAGAAGTGGCTGGACTTGAGGATTACTGGGCTGGAACTGCACTGTGGTACCTGTTCTGCTTGATCAGGGCTCTCCATAAATTTAGTGAGGTTTTCATATTTGTAAAAATCCGAACTCTGCTTGTCTTTTGGCTTATGCTGAACCAAATTTGTAATGAGAAAAATCTCGTTTTGAATTACTTATTTCTCTAAGTCTGAAACTGGAAGTTTTGATTTGTAGCTGGCTTCTTTCTTGTGGCTCAATGTGATAGGACCCGATACAAATTCCGCTTTGGAATCCGAACTCTGCCGGTTTTTCGATAGAAGTTCACCTTATTATTTTTCTCGTATTTTGTAGAGAAGGGCAAATAGATCATTTGTGCTCGACATTCGCCAGGTGTCGGACACGCACAAGGTCTGGTTCGGATTCCAAAGCGGAATTTGGATCGGGTCCTGTCACAATGAGCTTTTGGTTGCTTCAGGTTGTTTGAAGGTTCTTTGAGATCAAGTGATCATTTTGAATTTTTGTTTTTGATTGATTTTTTGGCTATCCTTTGATATGTTCACCTACTCTCATATTTATAGAAAATGTTGGAGTGGGGCTTCTAATCTTTTAATAATGGGCGGCAGATTTTCCAAAAACAAGATCTTTTATTTTAAAATGCAAAGAAAAAGGGAAGTTATCTATTCTGGCAGAGAAGAACCATCAGTAGTCAATTTTTATGGAGGTCTTTTCTTTGTTCTCTGTTTGTGCTTGGTAAGGAGAAAGAACACAATCTGCCATGATGGTTAGTTTGCTTTTCTTGTTTGAACAACTCCCTCTACTTATCTCTTAAAATTGTAGTATGCTTATCTCTTGGGAAGACTACCTATTCTTATGCATAATTATATAGAAAGGGATTCTGATCTTTTAGCTGCAAAGTCTTAGAAAAGTCTTTATGAAATCCTGTCTTCATTAATTCCCAATCAACTTCTCATGTGACTAGTTGAAATTGTTGACCTCTCAAAGTCAGATAGTCACGTGGGTTTCTCTGTGATTCAGGGCTGAGTGCCTCACTTCTTGCTTAAAGTGGTGTTTTGGCCCTCTTTTCAATTTGGGTAGGGAGCTGGCAGTTTTGATAAAACTGCCTTTGGGCTTCTTCAATTTTGGGTTGTTCCCTATATTCATCCATGTTAAGCCCAATTTTGAGTTTTGGGGCTGTGGGCTGAGCAGGGTTGAGCAATTAGTATGTACTGGGCTTCCTTCCAGTTTTTGAGTTCTGGTAAAAAATCTTACTTGGGTTTGGTCTTTTTGACTTTGGGCCCTCGATTCCAATTCTAGTCCAAACTGCCTGGGTCCTGAGTTTTGTCTTCCTAGGCTCCTATTGCTGGGCTGGGCGTGTAATTTGTTGGCCCAAACAGTTTCATATTCTGATTTTGTTATCAATGGTCTTCGGTTTCACACTAAAGAATTTGAGAAATCTACACAAGACAGCGGTGTTTCACTTGAAGCAACAACTATTTATATATCTAGTGCAAGAGATAATACACCAGTCACAGGGAAAGTAGCTTATTATGGGGGTTTTGAGAGAAGTCATAGTCTTGTCATATCATGAATTTTATATTGCCTTATTCAAGTGTGATTGGGCAAGCATTGTGAATGGTATCAAACTAGATGATGGATTTACCTTAGTTGATCTCCACGAAGGACAAAGTCAGTTTGAAAGGGATCCTTTCATTTTAGCATCACATGCTAAACAAGTTTTTTATTCTAGGGAGGATGAGACATCTAGTTGGTATGTTGTCATGAAAGCACCACCCAAAGGATTTCAAGACTTGGAGATATCCGATGAGATGGAAAGTGGCACATCTACCCCATTTGATGTATCAAGACTTGATTATGATGATAATGAGGGTGAACAATATGTGGGGATGGACGTTGATGGAATGTTTTTTGATGAGTAGTGCAATGAATCGTCTAAGATTGGATGTGAAAGGATAATATTAAATATATGTCTTCACTTGGTGTATTATGTTCAATGAAACAAATGAGTTCTAACTTTTTGTGTTGTATTGTTGTGTTCAATGAAACAAATGAGTTCTAACTTTTTGTGTTGTATTCTACTATACTTCAATGAGCGGTGATTTATTAAATTTCACTCTCAGTTGATAGTATATAGGGATAATATGTCACTTCATAGCTAAATCATGTACTTCTTATTGTTTTTCAGGTTGGTTGCTATCAAAGTCTTTTGAAAATTATATCGCAAGATGTCTGGTTGTGAGGTAGGACTAATTTTTTTTTTTACTTTTCTTCAAAATGAATAATACTTGGTAATAATTTTATTTATGTATTTTTGCTGTGAAGTCTTATGAGATTTTTGCAAAGCGAACAACAAAGCAACTCAAGGCAACATTGGCTATTGCAACTCAACGTCGAAATTTAGGAATTCGTATATGTGATGAAAGGATGAATAACAAAGAGAAACAACCAAGAGGTACACAACAAGACAATTCGCAGCGGGAAACTACAATGAGAGGACATCGTGAAAATGAGGTTAGAACATCTAATGTGAGGTCCAATGCTTCATCTACTCATCCAGCTACTGATGTAGAAGAGCAGCCAGCACAAGCTCAAAATGTTACACAAACCAAAGAACAAAAAAAGAAGCGAGGTCCTACTAGAATGACAGTTATTCCCCAAGGCAAAAAATCACAGTTAGAAGTTGTTTCAATCTCGGGGGACAACTATGTGGTCCAAATTCAGAGTCTTTTGCCTCATTTCTTGGGGTCTTAACACGAGCGCATGTGCCTATTGTTATGTCAAATTGGAAGGACCTTAAAGAAAAAAACAAGGATGAGCTTTGGTCATTACTTCAGGTTTGCTTTTTCTTTTTTCTCTTTTTGTATATACCAAACTGTTATTTGATTTGTTCTCTATTTAGAAACTAAACTACTATTGTATTTGAAAAATATAGCAAAACTACATAGTGGGAGATGAGCATAAAAAATTTATTTTTAGGATGATGGGGAAATATTGGAGACAATATAAATAAAAAATAACAACAACAATTCGTGAAGCAAGTAAAAGAAAGCATAAGGCATGTGCCATTTCCCTTGTGAAGCCAGACAATGTAAAGTCAAAGGAAGATTGGGACAAATTTGTCAAAGAAAGACTTGGAGCGGCATTTCAAGTGGGTATTTCTTTCTTAGCAATAATTATACTTTCAGGTATTCTTATCAATTTCTAACTTTTTTTTTTTTTACTCATGTAACTATTTGTTGTCTCTTGTAGAAACTGAGTGAAAAGTTTAAAGCAATGAGAAAGAAGAAAAAGTACACATACAATGAGTCGAAAAGGCTATGCCCGTATGGAGTATGACATGGTATGATTACTAAGCATATTACCAAATATTTAATTTAATTTTTTTTTTCGAGTAGATACCTAATTTGTTCTCATGTAGAAATTAAATCATCCAAATCCTGAAGAAATAAATAGAGTGACATTGTGGACAAAAGCGCATGAGAGAAAGGATGGTACACTAATTAACGAAGTTGTTAGCAACATATTGGTAAGAAACCAAATGGAAGTTTCAAATTAATATTATTTGTCTGTGTGACTTAGTCAGTTGAAGCTGCTGGGATTTCTTTTGTTGAAGTGTTGGGGTTTGGTTATGATGCATTAATTTTTATAAGAATATAAGCTCTTGTTTCTGCATAAGTGATGTTAGTTTATTAAGCTTATGTTTTATATGTTATAGAAAGATATAAAGACGTGCAATGAGTCGAAAGAGAATCCACCCGCGAGAAATTTTATATGAGATGACGCTATAGCAAGAGTTTTAGGACCTGAAACTCGTGGCCAAGTTCGAGGGCTTGGGTTTGGTGTAACACCCTCTAGAGTAGATGCAGTGATTCAAGGCAGCGGACGAGTTAAAGAACTTGAATCCATAGTGAAATCTCAATCTCAATCTCAAAGGATGGAGCTAATTGAAGCCAAAGTTGAAGCATTTATTAAAATGTCTCAAGAGGTATAAAACTCTTAAAATAATCTATGAAGCATTTATTCATATAGTTATTTATTAAATCACAAATTTTGTCTCAAGCTTATCTTTAACTTTTTACAGCCTCACAATAAGAATGTAGAGGATATGATAAGTGCACATGCATGTACTCCTCAAGTAAGTATTTTTCATGATAATTATAGCATGATATAGTAATATGTGAGATAGCTTATAATTTCTAAATTATTGTTATCTTCCATTGTATTTCATATAGTCACAACAAGGAAGCCGTCATGTACAAGATAAAAGTTACAATGTGAATGCAAGATGTGGTCAAAGTAGCAATCTTGAATATGGAAGATGCCAACTTTTACACTGGTACAATATTCAGTTGGAGCAAGTTGTAGCTGAGGGTTGTAGGTGAGGGACATATTGCCTCAACAGACCCAACTGTTAAAGTTCATCATATGCCTATTGGACGTGATTGTTGGAAGGTTTGGGTTGATGAAGTGCTTGATGAAGAACTTAACTTGTATAGACCCACAGATGAAGCGCGAAGACTTGGTAAAGCTTTAGGAAGTACTGTTGCATGGCCAAAAAGCTGTATAAAATTGCTTAACTAAGGTATTTTTCTATTTACTTTGACATTGCTGAACATTCAAAGTTTCTATATAACATACTAGTCTCTTTTTTGCTATGTATGTTACTTTTTTCAGGTGCTTCCTTAATTATCTTTTGAATGAAAGCTTTGTATTTTGAGTTGTTGTATGAATGTTAAGTAAGGAAATATTTATGTTTATCATAGAGCTTCAATTTATAGATAAATTATATCGGGTAATTTTGATAATTATTAAAAATATATATATTTGATATAACAACGCGCATTGGCTGTTGTCAAAACATAAACAACAACGAGCTCAGACACGTTGTCGTAATATTATAAGACAACGCGCCAGGCACGTTGTTGTTAATTGCTCCCACAAACGTGTGAGTGTTGTGGTTAATGTTGTTCACAACGAGCGCAAAAATGAACGACGAGGTGTAATGCGTGTTGTCAAAAGCCCTAAACTTTTTAACTACATCGGCTTCAACAACGTGCGCCGCATGTTGTTAATATGTTTTAACAACGCACATTGCGTGTTGTTAAAGGACTTTTTTTCTTGTAGTGAAGATTGATGGTCCAGATGCATTCCCAATTACCTATCTAATGGCCCAGATCAAATCATAAGTCTTTGATTTGATCCACGGTCCTGATCTAATCCTAGAATAGATCGTTGGTCAAGATTAAATGAGTTCACGAAATAGCATCATAGAACCTAGTTGTATCTTTAAAAAAAATCTGAGTCAAAGTCTGACTCAATGATTGGTTTGGACCAGCTAATCATACAATGACACGTTGTTGTAGATATTTTAAATTTTCTTATTTTCCAACTTCGAAAATTACTTCCGAGTTATGAAAAATACCACATGCTCATAATGACGTCTACTATTTTTCTATGAAGTTAAGACACCAAAATTCAAACTTCAAATATGTCTGAAGTAATTTATTCTCCAATATAATAGTGGTATGTACTTGTGAAAAAAATTCAATGTACCTCAAATAGGACTGTGCAATTAATATTGTGAGCGTATTTTTGAAATTTTTGAGTGGCTAAAAGCTCGACCTTGTCTTTGCGTGTCCTAGGGGCGCAAATCAAAGAAAATAAAGTTTTGAACATATGTATAATGAACATACTAACCCTGTATTTTCTAAAAACCTTTTCATAAAACTTTAAGCAATTCTTATTTGAGGGATCCCACAAATAAGTTTATTTGAGGGACACCTTTGTAGGGCCCCACTCCACATTGTATTCCACTAATCCAAATCATCTATTTTTTATATAATAATTCAAAAATCATCTCTATAAAAAATAAAAATAAAAATAAAAATCACTTGAATATGATATAATTTGACCACTCAATTGAGTACTTGAAATGTTAATACTTTCTTGAAGCATCGTGTTCATTGATTTTGTAGGACACAATTGGATGTCGAAATGTTTTCCGATTTGTCTAATTTTTTGCAATGATGATCTATAAATATAGACTTAAAAAATAGATGGTTTGGATCGTTGAAAAAAAAATCGTGCGGTACCCTAAATGGTGTCCCTCAAATAAAATTATTTGAGGAATCCCTCAATAGAATGGGACTGTATATATATATATATATATATCTCTCTCTCTCTCTTCCTCTCTAGAATCTTACAGCTTTTGTTGGACATTGTGAATAAGCTCTGGTCTTCGTTAGAGGTTCGAATCTATACGATGTCGTTTCCAAAATTCTGTTTTCTATTTCTTGTTTCATTTTTATTTTCCTCCCTATTTCAATAGGGTTTCTATATGATCTCATCTAAAGGAGATTGATTATCCGTGATCTTAACTATATTGGTTTAGATTGTTGTGGGTTTATTTTGGGCTTGAGCTTGCAAGGAGCTAGCAGTGAGAAGAAGAGTGAGAGAAGAGCATGATAGGAGCTCATATGACATATTCTTTTTCGGGGTGTTATGGGAAAAATGAAATATTCATTAAAAGAACCAGCTTTTATATTTTTTTCGTAGTAGCTTTAGGAAGCGAGGTCCAAGCGGCTTTGAAAATCTGCTGCAGACCTGAGTTAATTTTTAAAATAAGTCAAGTTTATGGCTGATTTGTGGATGGATCAAATAGGAATGAGGGGATTCCAATTTCAATAAAAAAAAATTCGAAATGATAATTCTATTCCAAAAAAATTTAGTATTCAATAGTCACCGACCTGACCGACTGGCCACACATTGACTGGGTGTTGCCATTAACCCGACCGACTCTGACTTAGACTATAACCTATGAATCTTTTGATGCACATGGACCCAGATGATTAACTTAAATATGGATTTGGCTCCACTTGTGGTCCACTATGTGGAGGTCCCACGTGAGGAGGCGTGTTGAAGAATATAAAGTTTCACATCGGAAACTTGACTAAATAAACTACAACTTATAATAAGTGGTTCCATTCCTAATAACATCAAGGCTTTTTGTGATAAAACCCCACACCTACTGAGCTTTGTAGGTGGTTAAGTTGGGGAAAATGTTGGTGTTGCTAGTAGTGAGCCACTGGTCCATCTCTCTGAATTTAACAGGGAGCACCAAAACACAGGCCCATTTCTATTAAGCCCATTGAGTGGGTAAGTAGAGAGGCGTTTTCTTCTAGCATTTATTACCCAACCTCCAATTTCCTACCTTCCAGCACAAAAACTATGGTCATACTTACTGTGCTACAAGTAAGTATGACCATAGTTTTTGCCTAGGGACTACTACCCATAGTTAATCCAGCGCCTACTACCCAACCCCCAACTGCCTATCACTCAAACCTCAGTCAAACATCTTAAACTGATTTACTGTGTCGCCAACTTCTGCCTAGGGACTGAGCCACTCATTCATTGCTTGATTGAGCTCCAAAGGCTATAAAAGGAAGCAATGGTAACCCAAAGGAACCAACACGGCAATATGAGCAAGCCATAGTCATATTGCTGGAAACACTCAAGCCCTTTCATCCTCTTCTTTCTTCAAGAAACCATCGTCTTCTTAAAATCGTCTTGTCCTTTCTTCATCCCTAAACTAGTTTAAGCCCTAAAATATTCTTCATTCAATACCCTGTTTCAACTCAAGCAAACGCTCTCTTGTTAAACTCATGTAGACTTAGCTCCCTATGCCACAAGCCTCTCAAGCAAGCCAAAATCTAAGTTCACAACAATCATTATCAGCTTGGTGAGAAGAAACTAGAGCATTTCTTGAGTAGTACATTCTTTCGGAGTGTTTTGGGGTTTGATTCTTGAACTCGGGCACTCTCTCTTTATGGCAGTCCAAGCCCACAAATAATTGCCTGAACAAAAAAGCCCCCACAAGCTCTAATGAAGGCATATAAGTGATGACAAATGTTGTGAAAGCCTGTGATTAGATATCATAAACTAAAGCTTAGGCTTGTTTGCTACGAGAACAATTCGCTCGCTTCTATGAACAAAAAGGTTTTTATGGTTCACTAGAGGCTCAAATAGATGCTATGATTATGGATCTCATTGATTAGTGGTCAACATATGGTGCAGAAACAATAGAATTATCAAAGGTTGCTAAAAAGGTATAAATTTAATTTCAATATTTTTTAATTATTATTTTTTATCTTAAATAATTATATATATATTAACAAATGATAAAGGTGTTGGCTCAACCGATATCAAGTTCATTTGTGGAAAGAATTTGGAGTCCATATTCTTACATCCATAATGTTAAGAGAAACTAGCAGAATTTTGCAATAGCTGATCAATTGGTTTATACCCATTCCAGTATCTGTCTCCAATCACGTTTCAGTGAGAGTTACAAAGATGAGCCTTTCAAGAAATGAGATATTGATCTAGAATCCTCTTTTTTAGATGACTGCTATAAAATTGGAGGAAATGAGATGGAAAGGGTTGGAGGGCGATTATGCAAGTGTTCACAACCAAGCATCATCCTCACCATCCTCTATGCCCAGTCACTTTTCTCTTGGAGGGAGCTCAAGCACAAGGACTAGTGCAAAAGCGAAGGAAAAATGACCAGTTGGCTAAAGTTGCTATTTTTTAATTTTAAGTATTCTCAATTTCCGTTTTGTTTGGTTTGAAGTTTCAACAATAAACTTTAATTTATGTTCCTACATGCAATTTTAATTATGAACATATTTATTTTATGAATAAGTGGTTTTTTATTTATTCAATCAGTTATGTATTTTATTTGTTTAATGTATTAAAAGAACTGTGACTTTCCTTCTTTCCTAGCAATTCTTGAACAGTTCCGTTCTTTTGGACTCCAGGATCTAAGGAAGTTTTGGTCACTCACCCTTGGATCTAATATAAGGGCTGAAAAAAAAACTTATTTAAATATCAATATGTCATTATTTTATTACTTTTAGTGTACAAAATATTAATTTAACTTAAACAAAAACAAAAGCTTAAAAAAAGAAAAAATCACTCCAACACGCTCTCTCTCAGAAAACCAAGAACATGTTCTTCCTCCATTGTCGTTCACAACTACCTTCAACTCCGGTGTTGCAAACGAAAATCAAGAATACGTGTCGTTTAAGATTCACTCTAATTCCTATTGGTTATCTATGTCATCTTTTATTTTACTGTAATAAAAATAAAAATAAAAATAAAAGATGACATATTGATATTTAAACCAATTTCTTCTCAACCGTTAGATTAGATCTAATAGTAGGTAACCACAATTTCCTTGGACCATAGGGTCCAGGAGAAAAAGACTAAATTGTTGAAACTAGAAGCAATACTTTTACTATATGGACACACCCACCCACCCAATCTCTTATACGTTCTCCTTAGAGCACTTCCACCCATTTGTCATGGCAAAGAGTAAGGGCAAGTAAGAGCGGTTAAGTTTACTTGAATAGTTGTTGTGTCTACCCAAGTGCAAGTAGTCGCACGTGGTAATAATCTAGGAAGTCCAAGTATCGTATCCTCAAGGAGAAGGAAGGTAAATGTCTGCACACAAAGAAATAATTAAAAGTACCAAAATAAAAGTGACAAGCAATTTGAAAAAGTAATTTGATTTGAGTGTTGTAGAGATTGAGTTTAAAAACGAAATATCAATAATGAAAATGCTAAGGCATCAAGGTTCAATTCTTTAAGCAAAATATGTTTCATGCTCTTTAATCCAAATTATAACTCGATTAAAATTATCATTGAGAAACTTTAACCGGAAGATAAAGAAATTAAAATTAATTTAATTTTTCAATGTTATCTTTTATTAATGATTGTTCAAAAAAAAAATGCTTAATATCTAATTTTTTTAATTTAAAAGTATGCTAAGTCAGTTCTTAACATTGAGAAAAATATAATTGAACTCATGAAAAGATAGTAGCACTTAACATCAATCAAAATAAAAGGATATGAAAATATTGAATAACCAAAAATAAAAGAATTTAGCAATTCATACTGTATATTGGATTAAAGAACAATTCACAAACTTACTCAAAGGACATTCCCTTTAGCCTTAGTTAGAGTTCTAGCAACTCATTACAAAGAAAAACATAACTGAATTTTTAATGAAATGGATAAAGAAATCTGTTGTAGTCCCTTGCCAAATAAGTTGATGGGTGATTTATAATCAATGAGGTGAGTGGAAAGTTAATACATTCATGGTGGGTAATGAAAGGTTTAAGTGAGAGATTAATTGGATTAAACATGTGTTAATGATGGAGAGTTAGTAGAAAAGAAATAACGGTGAGGTAGTCGGCGTTAAATGGCTATGAATGACATGAAATAGGCTTTTTAGCTTCAACGGTTTTGTTTCTCTTCTCCTTTTTTACTTCTCTTTATAACCACAATAATCCCACAATCAATTCTTCAATAAAATCCGTCAGCAATTCTCTGCACATGGCTTGAACTTGGACAAATATATATCTTCATATTTTGGCTTTTCAACTTCCTACAAAAGATAAATTCACCTAATAAGTTCACCAAATTAATACAGAAAATTCATAAATCCAATTAGTGAGAATGAAATGTAACAGCAAGTGAAATTATCTTTATTAAGCCAAGTTTATATAATAAAGTCTCTAAAATAATATTTAAAAAAATGTAATTTGAGACTCCCATCAATAGTATACGACCTAGCAATTTTTTTGGTACTTTTTCACCCATTGCCATGACAACCTAAGGGCAATTACTATTACATAGGATTAATTTTATTTATATGTATGAGATTAATAAATAAAAATTTGATAGGTATGTATAAAATATTTGAAATTTTTTGATAATTTTTCAGATTTTTCTTTTTTCTTTTTTATGTTAATTATATTTTTGGTCATTGGAGTTTGAGTCGAAATCAAATTTTGTCGTTGTGATTTCAAATTTTCCTAATTTCGTCAAACGTAGTTGCAGCAGTTAACAAGTCCAATTCATCAATTCCGTAATTTGCTTAATTAAAAAAATATTCAATATGAAATTAAAATAATTAACTTAAAATAAACATTATCTAAAAGAAATATAAAAAAAATGTAACAACAATTAAAACCATTAATCCCGACCGAATCCCCCCAGCCCATGATAACAGAAGAGAGATTTGGAAAATAAGGGAAGAAGAAGACTGAGAAACAGAGAGAATGTATTAAGAATTTCTGTATGATTATTCACTGAATCAATATTACAATGCATAGTTCAGCTTATATACAATTGTAACTAACAGCCAATGCTTAACAAACTAACACGTGAATAGCACGTGGGTATTCTAACAATACTAAGCTAATGTATTCATCTATCATTCCCCCTCAAATCCAGTTGGGTTCCCAAGCCGCAAATTACCACAATGCTTTGTGAAGAGTGGACTGTGTAACCCTTTTGTAAATATGTCTGCAACATGTTCATCTGTTGGAATATACTGCATGGAGAGATCTCTTCTTTGTACTCTTTCTCTAACAAAATGAAAGTCTATATCAAGATGTTTAATCCGTGAGTGATATACAGGATTAGAACTCAATGCTAGAGCAGAAAGGTTGTCACAATGTATAGTAGGAGGCTGAGGGAGAAACACTTTCAAATCAAGCAGAACTTGTCTGATCCATGCCAAATCTGCTGTTGTATGAGCTAATGCTCTATATTCTGCTTCGGTTGAACTCCTGGAGACTGAGTTCTGTTTCTTAGATTGCCAAGAGATAGGATTATGGCCTAAGAAAGCCACAAAACCAGTGGTGGATCGTCTAGTGTTAATATCTGCTGCCCAATCTGCATCACTGTAGGCATTAAGTTCCCAAGCACCACTAGTAAAGGTAAGTCCATGATCCAAGGTACCTTGAAGATAGCGTAAAATCCTCTTAACTAACTGAAAATGTAGCTCTGAAGGAGTTGTCATAAACTGACATACTGTGTTAACATCATAAGAGATTTCAGGTCTGGTAAATGTTAAATACTGTAATGCACCAACAATGCTTCTGTAGATTGTAGGATCAGCCAAAGCATCACCTTCAGTCTGTAACAATTGACCATGTGGTTTACAAGGGGTAGGACAAGATCGGCATGAACTCAGACCAGCCTTAGCAAGCAAATCTTTTGCATATTTAGCCTGGTTAACAAAAATATCTCCAGCTGTATTATAAGAAATCTGTAATCCTAAGAAATATTTCAACTTCCCCATATCTTTCATATCAAAAGCTGAGCTTAACTCATCAACAACTTCTTGCACCAAAGCCACCTTTGAACCAGTCAATATTATATCATCCACATATAAGAGAAGGATCACAATATCTGAACCTAGATGCTTCACAAATAAGCTAGGGTCAGAATGAGATGATGCAAAACCAATGGCTGGAAGATAACCTGTGAATTTGGCATTCCAAGCCCTTGGAGCTTGCCTAAGACCATAAAGAGACTTTCGTAACTTGCAAACATAACTGAGATGTTTTGGATCCTCAAAACCTTGTGGCTGACGCATATAGACTTCTTCCTCAAGATCACCGTGTAAAAACGCGTTCTTAACATCAAGTTGACGAAGTGACCATCGATTCATCGCTGCAATACTTAATATCAACCTTACTATGGTGTGTCTGACCACAGGGCTAAAAGTTTCACTGAAATCCAGTCCAGGAGCTTGGCTAAAGCCTTGGGCAACTAATCTGGCCTTATATCTAGCCAAAGTACCATCTGAGTTTTTCTTAATTCGATATACCCATCGACATCCGACAATATTTTTATGAACTGGCTTAGGAACTAACTCCCAAGTACCCTGAGCATGTAATGCCTCAATTTCGTCCTTCATAGCTTGAATCCAAAGAATAGATTGAGAAGCAACCTTATAAGTGGCTGGTTCAATAACATCATGTATAACAGGAAGAGTGGTATAATAACACTGATAATCTTCAAACTGTTTAGACTTAACAATACCTGCCTTTGATCTAGTCTGCATAGTATGAGTGTTAAAAGGAGGAGACACAGAACTAGAGACAACAGGGGAGACAGGCAAGAGAACTTGTAGTTGCTGATCATTAATCACAGATAAGACAGAATCACTGGAAGACAAAGCAGGATTCTCAGGAGATTCTAAAGAAGGAATAGAAACATTCTGTAAGCTATGATTTTGTGAAGAAACAGGTGGAGAAGATACAGAACCGGATATAGCACTAGGATTTAAAGCATGTATACATGGAGGAAGTGAAACACAAACTGGTAAAGACTGGGGCTTGGAAGAGCATGAAACTGGAACGGAATCTGCTGAGATGGAATGAGACTTAAAAGGAAAAACAGATTCATCATGAATGACATGTCTGGAAACAACAAACCTTGAGGTGGATCTATTGTAACAAATGACCCCTTTATAACCTGGAGAATATCCCATAAAAACACATTGAGCTGTTCTTGGCTGAAGCTTATGTTCATTATAAGGTCTGATATATGGGTAAACTGCAGTACCAAAAATCCTAAGAGACTTGATATCAGGAGCCTTGCCATGCAAGCTTTGAAAAGGAGACTGGTATCTTAAAACCGAACTAGGCATAAGATTGATGAGATAAGCAGCATGAGCAACCGAATGAAACCAGAACTGATCAGGAAGAGCAGAAGCAACAAGTAAAGTAAGAGCAGTTTCAATAATATGGCGATTCTTCCTCTCTGCCAAACCATTTTGCTGAGGGGTGTATGGACAAGAGACCCGATGAATTATCCCTTTTGAATCCAAAAAAGAAGAAAATTGCCTACTAATGAACTCACCACCCCCATCACTTTGAAAATACTGAATAGTAGCTTTAAACTGATTAGTGACAAGAGCATAGAACTTGAGAAACTCTTCAAACACTCCAGATTTATTAAACAGTGGATAAAGCCACAAGTAACCAGTACACTCATCAATGAAACTAACATAGTATCTAAAACCATCTATGGATTTTTGTCGGGAAGGACCCCATACATCACTGTGTATCCTCTGAAAGGGAACAGTAGACTTAACATGATCCTTAGGAAAAGACAGCTTGTGCATTTTACCATGTAAACAAGCAGTACATAATGCTTGAGAACTATCAACAGAAACAGATAAAGCAGAATCTTGAAGCATTCTTTGCACAACGGTATTTGTTGGATGTCCTAACCTTTGATGCCAGATAGAGACGTTGACATGTTGTCCAAGATATGCAACTGGAGCTGAAGAAATAGAAGAAACACCTCGAGATCTTTGAGAAGCAGAAAAAGGAATGGAATATAAACCTTGATTACTCTTGCCTTGAAGAAGAATTGCCTTGGTTATCTTGTCCTGTATATAAAAGCTAGAGACGTCAAATGTGATAAAACAATTATTGTCTTTACACAATTGATGGACGGATAATAGATTCGCTTTGAGCTTAGGAACATGCAAAACAGACGGAAGATGTAGTGAAGGAGATTGGGCACAAGAAATAGTAGCAGTGCCAAGATTCTGAATAGTCAAACCTGCCCCATTGCCAACAGTAACATTCTCATCAACATTACAAGGAGTCACATGATCCAATTGAGAGGAATTGCCAACCATATGATGAGAAGCACCACTATCAGCAATCCAGACATGCTCAGGAGAGAAAGAAGTCTGAGCAGTCATAGCAGTCAGAGAAGAAGGAGGTGCGTGGCCCTGAAATGAGTAGTTTGACCTGTGGAAACAATCAAGTGCACCATGTCCACGTTTGCCACAGATTTGGCATTCAACAACATTAGGAGTAGAAGAAGAGGAATTGGCATTGGCATGACGAAAATAGCAATTAGCAGCTGTATGTCCACGCTTGCTGCAAATTTGACACTCAGGCACCACATGAGATCGATAAGAAGGAGAACCTCCAGGAAAACCAGAAGTACTACCGCCCCGAAACTGAGAAGAGGCATGGCGACCACCATTAAACCTTCCACGACCAGAGGAATGTGCAGAAAAACCTCGAGAACCAGAGGCACGAGAAAAAGAACTTTGCTGACCACCAAAAGACTAAACATGTGGCAAAGGCTCAGAAGGTGTACGTAAAATACCCTGTCCAGATGACACAGAGGAACCTTGAGCACAAGAGGAATTAACCGCATATAACGCAGTATGATGAACAATACGAGCCTCAGCAGTTTGTTCTGCAGCAAGAAGCTGTGCTCTGAAATCCTTGAGAGACAAAGGAGTATCTCGTGCAATCAAGACAGTCTTGATTATGTCATATTCGGGAGGTAAGCCATTCAAAGCAGTAATAACGAAATCATCATCAGAAATCTTGATACCAGCAGCATTCAGTTGATCTCGAAGATGTTTGAGACGAAGCAAGAATCGCTCGATGGAATCTCCACCTTTCTGCGCAGTTTGCAACTCAGTTTTGAGATGGTTGATCCGAGCGCGAGAAACTGAAGCATAGCGATCAGAGAGATTAATCCAAGCATCGCGAGCCGTTTTGCAGCCAATGACGTATTCAAGCGCCTCATCAGACAGAGAAGCAATGCGTAAACTCAAAAGTGCCTTATCAGTACGAATCCACTCCTTATAAGCAGTGGTAAGCTCAGAAGTTTCGCCTTCCTCATCAACAATGGCGAATTTAGGAGGTGAAATCGAAGAACCATCGAAATGCCCAAAAAGCTCGTAGCCTTGAAGCACAGATTCAATATGATAACTCCACTTTAAGAAGTTATCATCAGCAAGACGAATTGTAAGGAGGCCAAGAAGACTCTCAATTTTGAGAAAAGAAGAAGAAGCCATGAAGAAATTAGGGTTTTAGAAAAAATGTGGATTCGAAGAAATGAAAAAAAACTGAGAAATCTGAGAAAGCTGAGAATTAGGAATTGCAGAGAGAGAAGAACAAGACAGAGGAAGGAAGCGGAGAGAGAGAAGCGGAATAGCAGATCTGGATCACCACCATGGGCGCTGATACCATGATAACAGAAGAGAGATTTGGAAAATAAGGGAAGAAGAAGACTGAGAAACAGAGAGAATGTATTAAGAATTTCTGTATGATTATTCACTGAATCAATATTACAATGCATAGTTCAGCTTATATACAATTGTAACTAACAGCCAATGCTTAACAAACTAACACGTGAATAGCACGTGGGTATTCTAACAATATCACCAACCCCACCCCATACCCAGCATCTCCGCCGCCCCATCCTTCTTCTTCCTCCTCCCACCCACACACCAAAGTTCTACTCTATCTCTCTCTCACGGCCTCCATCACCTCTGACGAAACTCAGTCGTCTCCGACGAACTTGAGCTTTTTCCAGGGAATACCCAAATGCGGCAAATGAATCTACATGAATTTGTTTTCTCAGTCTACATGAATGATGAATCTACTGGAATTTGTTTTCTCAGGGAATACTCAAATACCCGTTAATCGTGCCTCCTATGGGTATTTTTATGCTCACAAGTTTTGCTGATTATTGCTATGGGTCTTCTTTATAAACTCAAAATCTCATACTTTGGATGTTTGTGAAATTGTGATTATTACTGAACCCAAAAATTTATAAGAGTTTTGGATGTCTACGGCTATGAGTAATTCCTGAATTTGATGGATGAGAGCGAACAAAACACAAGCTTTTATCTCTGTAACCCATCAAAATGTTATAGATTTTGGATTTCTCATAGTTCCTCCATTTAAAGAAATGTATACAACATAATCAATTATTTTGCACTCCAAAGTGTGTATTTTCTGGGAGTGTTTGATGAGGAGAGAGAAGGAGATATTGAGATGTTCTCATGTGGGAGGAGGTAGTCGATCCGCGGTGGGGATAGGAAGAGAGAGAGGTAGTGATAATTTTCTTTTGATTTATTTATTTGATTTATTAAATATTAAATATTTTTTAATTAAACAAACTGATGGACTGCTGCAATTACGGTGACAAAATTGAAAAAATTGAAATTATGGTCATCAAATTTGATTTCGAGCCAAAATTCAATGACAAAAATTGTAATTAATCCGTTTATCTTTGCTGAGGTCAGTGCCTATCTAGTCTTGGGCCTTATCCGGACTGGATGTCACTGTTGGAGCTGATTTTGGGAGACCGGAGGCCTTTTGCCTGGGCTAGTTTGTACGCCGGAATTACTCTTACGCCTATTCATTTATTGCAAAATTCTACGCTATCCATTTATCGCGAAATTCTGTAATAAGTCTTCCATATATGGACCTTGGAAACGGACCACACATCTCAACAACACGTACACATATTCCAAAAAGTGTAATTGATATTGAAAGAATTTGATAACATCAAATAATCCAACGGCTGAAACTATGTCACTTGAAGACCATATAAATACGGACCTTATTATAGAACAACTCTCCATTTATCACACATCCCACCTCTTCGAATCTATTTCGTCCAAAAAATTCCTCTCCGAACCCTATATCTTCCCTCCCCTTATGCCAAGAGACCCAGAATCAAACGTGGGCTCATCAGCTATAGCACTCTCCCCCGTGCCCTCGATTGCTCGTGTGCTGTCGGCGGTCAGGTACTGTTCTGTAGCAGCGACGTCGTCTATCAGGTACTGTTCTCTCCTCTGGAACTGAGTCGTTAAATCTTTCGTTCCAGATCGATACCGGACCGCGAGTACGCTCGATCCAGATCGAAATTCGTAGGGGGTGAGCGAATTAGGCAACTGTGGACTAAATTTTAGTGATTTTTCACTTATTACCTCTATGTGAAGTGCGTAGTTTACAGTTCTCGTTGTCTGGGTTCTGTGAATAATAATATCTTTGCAGTCTGAATGCTTTGGGCTACAAATTAGATGTGTTCACTTTCAAATGTTTGTTTCAACACCTGTTTATGCAGTTTGCAACGTCCATTGCTCCAGTTATAAGAAGGACGAGAAGCTGCTGCTGTTATCATTTTTGTTTTTCAGACCAAGTAGGGTACATAACATTGTAGGAAGTTGAGCATGAGCGGTGCACCTAAAAGACCTCACGAAGAGAGTGGTCATTCCTCCTCTTCAAAATACCCACATGATGATTCAGGAGCTTACCCGAAGCTGTCATCATCGGTTTCCAATGAGTACCATCCTCCCTATGAGATGGCTCAAGATTCTCGCTTGCCGAAGATTCCCCGTACAGAATCCCGTGACCTGGATAGAAGATCCCCCATTCATTCAATATATCGAATGCCATCAACTTCAAATGATTTGCATGTAGATCAGGCGGCTCCTTCTGAAAACAGATTGGAGTCCAGAGATTCCAAGGATACTAGAGATCTTCGGTTTGAGAACCGAGACACAAAGACAGAGACGAGGGACTTGTACAGTGAGTCAAGGAGGGATACACAGAATGCTAAGGGTGAAAAGGATGTGAGGTATGACAGTCGAGGGGATGACAATAAGGAGACGAAATATGAAAGGGAGAATTTTAATGATGTGAAGGCTGACCTGAAAATGGAAGGTTATGTTGTGCCCAGTAGTCACTTGAATTGGAAAGACTCAAAAGAATACCATAGAGGAAAACGGTATTCTGATGCCCCAGCTGGAAGTACAGATGCCTGGCATCGCAGTAGTACACAAGGCCATGTTGAGCTGGGAAAGGAAGTCCTTGCTACTGAGGAGCGGGATCATGTAGAGGCACATGAGGCTGTTGGGGAAAATAAATTTGATTCTAAAGGTGAGGATAAATTCAAAGATAAGGATAGAAAAAGGAAAGATATGAAGTACCGGGAATGGGGAGACAGGGATAAGGAAAGAAGTGATCGTAGGAGCACTATTCCAGTAGCTAACAGCAGTAGTGAGTGCAAAGAACCAGCAAAAGAAGAAAGAGATTCAGAGAGGTGGGAGAGGGAGAGGAGGGACACCGGCAAAGACAAGGAAAGACTAAGAGAGAGGGAAAGGGATCATACCAAGAAAGACCCATGGAATGGAGTAGAGAAAGATGGTTCAAATAATGAGAAGGAAGTGGGGGACGGGTCTATTAGAGTGTCAGAACAGGAAATTCTGCCAGCAGAGCAGAAGAAACAGAAAGATTTTGATAGTTGGAGAAATGTTGATAGGGAATCCAGAGACAGGAGGAAAGAAAGAGATGTTGATGTTGAAGGAGATAGAACTGAAAAGCGCAGTAGGGGCTATGACAAAGAATCAGATGATGGATGTGCAGATTGTGAAGGGGCCACAGACCGAGATAAGGAAGTTTGTAATTATGGAGTTCAGCAGCGTAAAAGGATGCAACGGTCAAGGGGTAGCCCTCAGGTGGCAAATCGTGAGCTGCGCTTTAGGTCCCGCACTCAAGACAATGAAGGGTGTGTTTAAATATTTTCCTTTTCCGATTTTATTGCAAGTATGATGGGTTACTGATTTCACATATTCAAAAAAGTATGTGAAAATATGCTCTAGCATTTTGATATTGCATAGATAAACTACTAATTTTGAACCTAAATTTAGTAGATTGATAATTGTGTTTGTTTTGCATATGGATTCAGAAAAGCTATTCGTCTGTAGTAATCTGTGCAATGGCTACAAGCAATATATTTTCTAGGTATATGCAAAATTCTTTGGAAGTGGATTATCAACTTTTGCAGTGTAGACAATGATATACTGTCTGCACATATTAAAAGCATAATTGGTGTGAAAATAAAGTGGCAGTTATCTCTCCACTTCTTTATAGGACATTTGTTTACTGAAATTAATTTTACTACAGTTATCGTAAGTCATTCGCTGAAAGGTTTATCTTTTAATTTTGTTTTTACTGATTCAATTTGTAATTTGGTGGTGTGAATTATAAATGATAAACATATTTGTTACTGCCATCACTTTATTTGTTATCATAAGTCATTTGCTAAATGTAATGGCAGCCCAAGGTAATAGCTTGGTAAAGCAAAAATCTTATAATACCATTATAAATTCAAGAATCAAGTTTAAATGAAAAGTATACTTTTCCTTAAAGCGTTGAAATATCAACGTACAGCTATCCTTGTTTTCTTCAGCAAAATGTCATTCGTCAGCATACAGTCAAATTTGGTTTCATGTTGAAGTTAATGGATATTCATTTGTCTTGTGATGGAAGTGGTGTCCCTCGTTTCATACACAATTTAATTTTGTTTATGTGTTCTTGTATTTTGCAGATCCCAAGGTGCGCCCTTGTATTCCATTTTCGTGGAACAATAATTTTTTTGTTGGTGAAGTTCTGTAGATGTCAGCAGAAATTTATTTTGTTTGTGCTCTTCACTTTACCCTCCAATAAATGCATACATGTATATGTACAACATCCCAACCATATCCCTTGTTCATAAATAATTTCTTCCATTCTTGTACACATTAATTTATACACACATAAGTCTGCACTTATAGTTTTACTGTGGTCACTGCTGTTTTGATTATATATACAAAAACCAGAGGTGTTTGTCTAAATGAAGCTTCAGACTTGATGTGATTGAGGCTATTGTGGTACATATATTCATCTTTCTGGAATTCAATGTGCTGCTTTTGATGATCGCAATTATATCATCTACAATTAATGTATAGGCTTAATCCTAATGGGTGGGATTTCAATATCTCATGATTAAAGGTTTGAGTATATGTCACTGGAAAAACATTTCTCAGGGTTTTAGCTTTTTCTATCCTTACCTTCATTTGTGGTGGGGAATGAGATTTAGAACAGCTTTTTCGAGTCTGCCTTTATTGTTGTGCATATCTCCCTTGACTTTGTAGGCTTTCCGACTCTCAAATTATTCCATTTCCAACATGGCTGGAATTTTAATCTTCACAGAAATCTGACTGGTTTGGAGATTGTGGTGGGGAATGAGATTTAGAACAGCTTTTTCGAGTCTGCCTCCATTGTTGTGCATATCTCCCTCGACTCTGTAGGCTTTCCGACTCTCAAATTATTCCATTTCCAACATGGCTTGAATTTTAATCTTCACAGAAATCTGACTGGTTTGGAGATTGTGGAGCTGTCTCTCTATTTTCTTCACTTGTAAATGCGTCCTTTCATTTTGGTAGACTGGATATAAGATTTTGGAAACTTGGTCCTGTGGGAACTTTGCATGTAAATCTTGTTATAGTAGGTTGATAGATTAGCCATCTCTCCCCAATTTTAATCCTTGCACGATTTGGTTGGTTAAAATACCATGTTAGGAGGTGGAGTTTACTCTGTTATTTTGTCAGATTGGAAAGCATATTTTCTGTAATTCCTTGGAAATTCTGTTTGAGTTAATTACACAAACATCCCCTGAAGTTTGACTTTGTTTGGCATGTACTATTAGTAGAACCTCAAACAAACAAGCATTAGATGATAGTGACAGAGCATGTGGATGGAAAATTGCTGCGCAATCCCATTTGAAATGAAGGGGAGAAGAAAACTACTCTGTTGACCCCAACTGCTCGCCAGTTTGATGAATCATTTACTGATCAACACTAAGGAAAAGAACCCTAAATGACATGCCCAAATCTCATGTCCTTCTCTCAATTTTATCCCATGCTTACCCTCTCATTCTGGTGGTTTCAGTGTGGACAATGTTTGCTATGGTTGATGCTGGTTGGTTAAGGGTTGTCTTTCGTGCCCAAAAATTAGCCTCTTTCATAATTTAAAAATTCTTCTCTCTACCCCCATGGTGAATTAAGGTCCGAAAGAAAGGAGCCGTCCCCCTACCGTCATGGTGAAGTAGTCTGGTTTGAAAGAAGGGAGCTCTGACCTTGTCTGGAATTCGGAAAGTAAGAAGCAATAAGAACAATTGCTTGTAGAGTTGCATGATTCATTGAATCTAAAGAGACAAATATCCATAAATAAGCATTTTCCTAGGGAGGAAAAATTGTCAATGATTTCACAGCCTTCTTTTGGATAGGTGGACTGGGGGGATATTATTTTTCTTGGGTCAATGTATGTTACATTGTTATAGAACACTCCATGATAAAACATCTACATTCTTAGCTTCTAAATTCTTTGAAAATAGGTTCCGTTCTAGTTAATTTTTTTAAACAGATGCAAACATGCAACACACTCAAACTGAGCAGGAGAGAGTTAAGAGTGTTTTCTAGTCATGTAGTAAAAAGTTTTCTTAGCTTTTCTGTAATAGTCAACATCAGTATTCTGTATTGCATGGTTATTGTTGCACATTGGTTGTGTGCTAACACTGCTATTGTTTCAGGTAAAAATGAAGTATCCTCTGTTGTTTATAAAGTTGGTGAATGCATGCAAGAACTGATAAAGTTGTGGAAGGAATATGAAGTATCTCAAGGTGAAAAAAATGAAAGCTGTCTAACTGGTCCAACTCTTGAAATTCGGATCCCAGCTGAGCATGTTACCGCAACAAATCGCCAAGTAAGATCTAAATTATGTTCGTACGAAATTGGGCTACAATGTACTTGTTTTCTTGTGTTTTCGTCGTGATAATTTTCTAGTGATCCTGTGTTCAAACTTTTTGGTATATTCTGTTTATGGTTTCCACAGAGAGTATTGCTCATTGTTTGTGTATTCCTTTGAATGTACTTGTTTTCTTGCATTTTCGTTGTGATAATTTTCTAGTGCTCTTGTGTTCAAACTTTTTGGTATATTTCTGTTTATGGTTTCCACAAGTATTGCTCATTGTTTGTGTATTCCTTTGCTTCATATGTGGTATGTCAGATGTGAACAGAATTCTGTAGGTATTTGATATTAGCAGCTGATCTAGTCTTCATATATGGTTTTTTTTATTTTTTTATTTTTAATTATTTTATTTTATTTTAAAACACTTTTCTGTTACTAGGTGCTTTTTAGAGTGTAGTCATTTTTTCTTTCCAAATTAATTAACTGCCTTTATGGGTTGGTTGTACATTTGTTTGCCCTTCTGAACCAATTTGTTTTGAAAGTTTATTGTTCAATTCTCATTCTTATCAGTGTTTAGGTTGTGGAAAACATTAATGTTTGCTTTTGTCTATTCTTCGTTTGTTCTTTTGATTTGTTTTTGTTTTATGTTTTTAATTCCATTACATGCAGGTTAGAGGTGGCCAGCTGTGGGGGACAGATATATACACAGATGATTCAGATCTCGTTGCTGGTATGTGGTTTTAGGGTTGGTTTAAGTTTTTCTTTGTTCAGATGGTTGGTTTCAGTTAGTAGTGAGTCTATATGCTATATGACCTGGTCATGTATGAAAGTGAGTATTAATGGTTCAGTGTTGCTTTCCAGTTCTCATGCACACAGGATATTGCCGACCAACAGCGTCTCCCCCACCTCCTGCAATCCAAGAGTTGCGTGCTACAGTTCGAGTACTACCTCCACAAGACTGTAAGTGTATTTCTTGCTTAGTGTGAATAGGTGCCGCTGTCAATGTCTGTTACTTACAAAGAATATGGACATGGAAATTTGATTGAATATACCTCGAATTTTGATTTAAAATGATTTAAAGCAATTGTTTATTCGTTGTACTTGTGATGTTGAATTAGATGAACAACTCAGGACTACTTAGATTCCTAAATACGAATATCATTAATCATTCATTCATTTGCTTACCCAACAATTAATACAATAAGTATGTTAATGGTTAATACATATAAGCACTTTTTCATTCATATATTTATCAAGCAAATAGCTTAATTTCAATTTAAAATATTTATTAAAAAAAAATTATTAAAATAACATCAAAGAAGAAGAGAGAAATAGGTAAAGAAATATAAATAAGTAATTAGCTATCATTAATTAAAGGATCAGTTAGTGAGTTCGAATGTGGTGTCTCATCCTTGATGGTTTTAGGGAATGACGAGAGATTTCCCGTTGAGGTCAATTCAATTCTTTGTGGCACTTGGTCATCCAGAGTAAAATATGGCTTACATGCAAACAACTGGGATTGAGGCATGAGTCAGTGCTTTGCAAAGCATTTCTGAAGGCCTTTCTGTTTGGAGGGGGATAAAACTCAATTTTGGGAGGATTACTTGGGTGGGAATTGAAGTGCTTTTCCCCTCCTGTTCTCCCTGCTCTCCTTGATTGAGAACTTCTCACTTTCATCCTTTAGAGCTGATGGAGAGTTTGCTGTGTCTTTAGGTTTGTTTTCTTGCGAGTAATTTCTTGATTCTTTTGTTATGCATGACAACTTCTCCCCATTCCTTACGATATGGAAGGCCAAAGTGCCTCCCAAGGTGCACTTGTTCATGAAAGGGTAAATATTTGTGAGGTCTGAATCTGGTGGTGCATGTCTAGGGTTTTTGAGGGTATTAGAAGGGCTTATGGGTGTATTGATGTCAGCGAACTGGTAATCTTGGAAGCCTTCATCTGTTAGTTAATAATAAAAATGGCTGAAATTTGGGTCTTTGGTTGATAGGTTTATTGTCTATTTAAAGGGTTGCGCTTGCCGAATTATCATTCTAAGTGAAGAAAAGATAGCATTCCCTATATTATATAGTAATGAAATGCCCACGTTGTTTGTTCCAATTTAATGGCAGTCCACCAGTTATTCAATTAAAAAACCTAAGCTAGTTCTTTTTCATTTACACACACCCCAATGAGTAAATTAATGCTTTGTTTACTTTTAATTCTAACATTTTATTAGGTTACATTTCTACTCTGAGAAACAATGTTCGATCTCGAGCCTGGGGAGCTGCAATTGGTTGTAGCTACCGTGTTGAGCGCTGTTGCATCGTGAAGGTGATAAGAACTTAAAGCCAATTTATTTATCCTTTTTAAGCGCGTGTGTGTGTGTGTTTGTTTTTTTTTTACACTTTATGTAATGGCTAAATTATGTAGTGCTTCATATGATTTTGCAGATGCTAAGTACATATTTAGGGACTTGGATTTAATAATTTGTTAGCATGAACTGGAAACTAGTGGTTTGTAATGATTCTTCTGGGCTTATAGCACTGATGCTTCTTCCTAATTATCTGGTTTTCAGAAGGCAGGAGGAACCATTGATCTTGAGCCTTGTCTTACGCACACTTCTACAGTGGAGCCTACCCTTGCTCCAGTGATTGTTGAGCGTACAATGACTACAAGGGCTGCAGCTTCGGTATTATTCTGACATCCTCTACTCAGCAAATGTTTTTTTATTTCTATTTTAGTTGAAAATTTTCTTCCTTTTGGAATATGTCCCCTAGTCCATTTTCCATTATTGCAGCCACTTTTTAAGTTTTAATTTTTGAAACATGCAAACCACTGCTTAAGGAAGTTTTATTTATTTATTTGTAATAGAAACTTGTCTTTTGGATTATATGTCCTATTTCATTTGCCGTTATCTCCAGCAGCTGATTAGTTTAAATCTTCAAAACATGTAAGTGGTTTGGGGATTTTCATATTCTCAAGTATTCAACATCTTGTGAAACCCTTTCCTGACACATAAAATACTGTGATAGAATACGGCAGTGATCTGGAATTTACACTCAGACAAAAGAGTTGATTCTTTTGAACTGTAAAATGTGGTGTGTTATTGAACAAACCCAGAACAGGATTTATGCACACAAATATGTACTTGGGTTAGGAAAATTATTGTTGTAGAATTTACCCATAAGTTGTTGTAAACTTTGGAAATGCAATCTTATGCAAGAAGAGTGACTCAATGAAGGATACCAAATAGTAACTGAATATGGCCGCTGCATTTATATGTTTCAAATGATTTACAATATTATCTGCTGCATTTGTGTGAGACCAATATTTTAGTTTAGAAATCTTTATGAAGCAGAGTTCACAATGATTTCATCCATACGTATTGCTCCCAATACAACTTTTGGTAAACTGCTGGCAATTTATGTGTTGTGTTGAAGATCTTGCAACTAATTTTGACGCAGAATTGGTGTGGGCCTTCTAGCAATCCATGAGGCCTTTTGCATTTTGTATTATAAAGTGTAGATGTATGGAAAATGAATTTGAACGATGTTCAGAGTAGTTTACACTGGAAATCAATCAGCAATAGATTTTCCCAAATGTGTGAAACTTTCTTTCAATGTTTTTGCTTTGTTATTATTAATTGTATTTGCACATAACGTTTACCTCAAAGGAAGGTTCAGCTCTAGACATTCTTGATAATGTGCCCTTTTTGTTAGTGGGTTGGCATGTAGATCTATTATAGTAATTATGTCTTGAACTTCTTTGGTCTTGCATTTAGTAGCCTTCAACATTGCGGTTATACAGCTTTAAGACAGGTTTGATCTGGTAGGTCAGGCCTTAAGCTTTGCCCTCGTGTTTTGTTTTGAGTTGGCAACAGGCAAGAATGCCGGGTTTGTGATTATTTGGAGGGTATTTGGGAATGTTTCGTCATTTTAAAAAGTTGTTTATGGAACTAGAGTTTGAGGGGTTGGAGATGTGAGATGAGGTGGAGTTTCTCTAGGAGAGTTGTTTGAGGTTGAATTTTGTTATTGGTTGTCTTCTGAGATCCAATACATCTTATTCTGGTCCTCATGATTTATGCGACTTAAGTTGAATTTCCTTCCTTTTGAGGGTTTAGAACTTTCTGCTTTGGAGGCTAATTATAATGTTCTGAGGTGCTTGTATTCTTGGGCAATAAAGACTATACCCTGTTTTTTTCTTTGGTCTGATGGTCTACCCTATTGTTTTTCAGTTTTTGTCTGTGTTCTGCCTTTAAGTTTGTAATTTTCTCTAGCCTTCAACGTTCATTGGCAATGGAAGTACGAAAGGCCTCCATGAGACTGGGTGGCGAGAGCAAACAACCTTAAGCTTTATTTGGGGTGAACACATATACTTGTTAAACAATGCCACCTCGCCTTACATTTTTCTTTGTTTGCTACGATGGGTTTATCCCTCTAACTTTGCTATCTTTTCTTGATTACATCTTGCTAAGGTAAGAACTCAACTTCTAATGGCCATTTTGACCGATGTATGATTTATTTGAAAGTGCATGTCAAGTTTTTCTCAACTGCTTTCAACATTTTTTTCAAGTTAATGCAAAAGGTGCTATCACTTAAGTTAATTGTAATTTGTAAACAGTATAACCATGGTTAGGCAGCGCCACCGTAACCAATTTAAAGTTTACATGCATATGCATGTACTATTGAAAAAAAAATTCGTTTGTTAAATTTCATCAGATGATTTTTTACTTGTGCTTATGTTTAGATTTCCAGTCATTACTGCAGTGATATAGTTTCATACTTGGATTGTATATCTGTGTATTGTCATATGATTTTAATCTTATAAAAACTCATGACCTTTCAACAATCATCACTATTTCCCAGCTTACATAATGGCTTTATTCTTCAGAATGCATTGCGGCAACAAAGATTTGTACGAGAAGTTACAATACAGTACAACCTCTGTAATGAGCCTTGGTACACCACATCTTTCTTACCCTTTAATTCTGTTGAGCCTTGGTTTTCAGATGCTTGTATTAACTACAAACTTGCATTCTCTTTCGTTATGTGGAATGAATTTCAGACGTGTGCTATATTTTAACCCAAGCAATGACATTCTCTGCCTGTATAACTATCAAATAATATCTTTTATATTATAGCAGGGGTTCGTCCGAGTGCTTAACGGTGTTTATCATGTTTGCATCTCATGCCTTAACTCCCTCAGTTCTCTTGGGCAGCTGTCAGATTCTTTGAAAATAATTGTCCACTTTTAATTTGTTGATGACTCACCTTGTTATATGTTCATTTTACCATACAGACTAATGTTTTATGCATTCATAATACTTTTTTTGGTTAATTATATTACACTAGGTTGATACTCATTTGTTCGTTTGTGGAGATATTCTTTTGGTTTTTCTTGAACTCAATCCCCCGTATACGTTAAACGAGGTTTCTTTCCACTAAATATGAACCTCAATTAACCTCGTTTCTGTTTGGATCCGATATAAGTTTTCTTTTCTTTTTTAGAATAAAAAAAAACTCTTGATTTTCAAGGTTACAGACATTCAAGGCATCTAATGAATAATCCTTGAATCTCAGTGTTAGTGCTCTTGTGGGAGAAACTTCTTATCTTTTCAAAATTGCATCTTGTGCTGTCTGTAACAGCTCAACCTAGGAATGCATGTTAACTGCTTCACTCAAACATAATGTGTGCAGTATGGCAACTATTTTTTTTCCTTTTTCGGAAAAGATTATTAAAGACTATGCACAATACGCTCATGAGAAAGCCACAGCCAAATTACAATAAGAAAGAGCTGGACCAAACACTCTAATCCAATGGGACGCAGCTTATGATGTTACCTGATTTGGAATTTTGTTATTGTAGTCTTCTCAAAATTTAAACTTTCACAGAAATATTTTTTCTTTTTACTTCATCTTATGTGTTTTGCTGCTCATTTTTTCTTTCTTGTTTCCCTATCCATCAATGATTATTGCACCTTCCTAAGTTCGTTCTTTCAAATTTCTTCAGGATTAAGTACAGTATAAGCATTGTTGCTGACAAGGGTTTGAAGAAAACTCTTTATACTTCTGCCCGTTTGAAGAAGGGAGAAGTTCTTTATTTAGAAACACATTCATGCAGGTATAATGCTAATTATATATTGTACTATGTATCTGGGATTTGACCATGATCTGTTTTAAGGACTAATATTTGATTATCACATATTTTTCTTCATTTGTTTTGGCTACTGAATGTTACGTAACATAGGAGATGAGTTACTTGTAAATGAGGGAACATTGACATTTTCCTTCCTATTTCTAGTTTGTTTAGCTAAACAACATAACTGAGGAGAGTTTGATTGCCTATAAAATACGGACTTCTGTCTTTATTCTTTGTCTTTCCCCCTTTTTACGTTTCTTCTTATTTTCCCTGATCTTGTTTGGTTTCATGATCATATGTTCCTTTGGGATTTGGCAATATGCATGTGATATGGTTTCCTCTTTTGTTAATATTGAATTTGTACCTTTTAACTGGTGGTTCTTTTTTATTTTCCCTCATTCAAATCCGGTATGGTTCTTGGTCATAAGTGAGTTATAAACATTTAGTTAGGGAAAAAGATAAAGCAGAAACTGTATCTTGGTGGTGGGCGAGGATTCTAAAGATGCTGCAATACAAAGAATCAGAAGAATTAATTGAGTTGTTTATACAGAAAGTGATGTAGGATGCATCGCATGGATTAGGAAATGTCTTGTTGCGCGTAATAACTTTCAAGATAAACTTTTCAGAAAGTACGGGAATTTTTTTTTTTTTGGGGGCCATATCTGGATGGAGAATTGTGATAACAAGAGTTTCAGAAGCTGGGGTCTCTGGGGCTTTTAGAAGATCATTATGTCCAATGGTCTGATTGGAATTGTTGGCTTACCATTTCTAGTATGCAAGAAACTGGAATTGGTCTAATTCCTTGATCCCTTGTTATAAATGACCATGGGCAAGCATTTGAAATCAACATTAGTTTACAGCATTTAACTGTCTGAAGCAGTTTCTACTTGAATCATTTTCGCCCATCTGTTCTACCAAAAAAAATAAAAAAGGTGCCTTACAGAAAATTATGTAGAATGTTGTGAGCAAAACATTATTCTTTAAGTGTGTTGTATTTTATTATCTGAAGGTATGAGCTTTGTTTTACCGGAGAGAAGATGGTCAAAGCTACACAGCTATCACAGATGCATGAAGGTGAGACAGAGAAAAGTCAAAATCATGTATCTCATTCCACCAATGGTGAAAGAAATGATTCTGATAACATTATGATTGATGTCTTTCGATGGTCTCGATGTAAAACACCTCTTCCCCAGAAGGTCACACGGTCAGTTGGGATCCCACTGCCCCTTGAATATGTGGAGGTACTACCAAAATTTAATAATGTTTCAAAAGCGGATAATCTTTATACTGAAATTCTGTGATTTTGTTTTCTTGCTTCACTGTATGATGTGGGGATGTTGAAAATCTTTATTTAGTGCCATCCAATCTTGCATGTTGAAGTCTTTAGGTGAATATGCATAATAACTGCAGAGAGACAAATTGCTATTGTTATCAATGTCACACACACACACACACACACGCACACACACACACACACACACACACACACACACACACACACACACACACACACACACATACACGCGTGCGCAAGCCTTCTTCCTTCGAATCTGTGCTAAAACAGAATCAACAATTTGAGATCATCTACTTTTATGAGAGAAGGTATTGGCTATGCTGCTTGGTTTGGTGCCTCTTGATGGGTTATATGTGAACTAGAATTCTGATACACGCTTTTAGATGCATGTTGCTGCTAGTTATTTTGTTGATAAATTTCACCCTTAATATATTGTTACTTGTCATAGTTTTTTTGAGCTTTCTTCCTGGTTAGGTGTTGGAGGAGAATCTCGACTGGGAGGATGTCCAATGGTCACAGACTGGTGTTTGGATTGCTGGGAAAGAATATACACTTGCTCGGGTGCATTTTCTGTCGACAAATTAACCTATGTTTTATATTTTTCTCAATTTGTTCGAACAACAATGTTTCTTGACTTCTTTTCTTGCCATCCTGATTTAATGTATGAGTTTGGTATAATATATTTTACTCAATGATGACGCTTATACAGTTATATATATTACTATTTATTCCCCTTTCTTTGTAATTATAAGCATTTTCCCCTGTAATTATGTTCTCTGATTCCATTTTGGGAAAAATAGAAATAATTTACCAGCACCAGGGATTTGATCATAATTTCTTGGAGAAGCATTCAAGCTTTCATCAAGCTGTTTCTGTTTCTCTGAACATAGTAATTCAGTTACAAAGAAGAGAAGTCGGAACTTTTCCTAATGTAATGTACATAACAATGTTAAAATCAACTGGGAAATGTCGTCAATGAGGTTTAATTCATTTGTTGCTCCCCAAAAGACTGACGACATGTTTACTAATTAATAACATTAGTCAGAGTGACCATGAGTAACTCCAAGGTACTTTTATTAAATTGTTTGGATTCAAAATAAAAATGTAAATAACTCCTATTAAATTGTCTAAATTGTCAAGAATTGAATACGAAAACTAGTTTGACTACAAAAGGAATTATATTTTACTTACAACTTGATAGTTTCAAATCTTCAAGTGGTGTAGATATGGGCTTTAGTCAAGTTGGCTAGTGGCTAGAGGTTAAAGCAGATATGTTCTTCACTCTGCACACAGATTCGAATCTCGTTCCTATTATTTAGATTATATTAAAGTATAATATCACTTGTATAAAATAAACTTAAATAAAAGTCTTCAAGGGGTAGATTACTCTCTTTGATAATTGTTTATGCAAATAATCTCGCGAGAGAATATTTGCTTCTAGATTCTTCAACCTTCGATCTTCTTTCTCTCTCCTCCTCGATTTCTGTAAAAAAGATTGGAGTAAATAGACCACACCCGGGGGGTGTTGGCCAAAGGCCTCCCGATGCCTAAGTTAGTTCGAGTGTTTGTAGGAAAACAATAGCTAAGCAAAGGTACGGAGTTGTATGTAGGGTGTAAACCGAGTGGCCGGAGCAAATATGGAGAGTGGAGAGGGAGAGAGAGCTTCGGGTATTTTTCTCGGGTATTAGGAGTAGGTTTTCTGAAATACCTTGAATGATGAATGAGGTCGTCTATTTATAGAAGTCTCGGGGCTAGGGTTTCGTAGGAATCGGACTTGATAATATTCGAATTAATGATATTATCTCTTTTTAAGAAGATAATATCTGAATTAAATGATATTATCTTCTCTTTATTAGGATAATGGCTGAATTAATGATATTATCTTTTTAAATAAAGATAATATCATATTAATTAAGATGTTTATCCTAATTAATTAATTAGCCAGATAAACTGGTTTAATTAATTAATTTAAGAGATAATCTTCTTTTCCACGTGGCGTGCCCTGATTGGAGACGAAAATATATGCTCCCACAATAATATTTATGATACATGATATATTTAAAAATATTTTCTTATAATTTTGACTATTTACTTGCAATATATTTAATAATCTAAACAATAAATAGATATTAAATAAAGCATTCTATCCATACAATTATTTTGGAAATATATTTCTAATGAATTAAGAAAAAAAAATTACCACAATAATATGGCTAAATTGTTCCTAAAAACTAAAAAAAGGATATGAAAAAGTGACTGTACTTTGTTAAGTTGCAACATAGCATGTACCTCTTCGCAAAATTGGAAATCACTGTTTTTGAAAAAAAAATGTTGTGGATCTAAAAATGTGTTTGGTATTGTAATTCTACAAATGTTTTTCTGAGAACAAAAAATAATGAAAACTTTTCTGGTGTCAATATTAAAAACAGAAAAAAAAACAAGAAAAGAAAGTAAATATGCTTTTTTATATAAATATAAGTGTTGGTTCAAGTGTGAAGAGGTTTGGAATAGTTGGTTAGTGCTGGTGTATTAGGAATTAGAAGGACTTGGACTTAGATGGATAGACAATTGTTGTTTTTCAGCTTAAGAGCATCCGCAATGGTGAGGGTCATTTCAATTTTATTTCAAAAACCATCGCAAAATGAAAAATCGTGGAATATCCGGACCCTATACTGAGAGCAAAGAACAAGAGAATCAATTCATCTTGGCATTTTAATAGAAGAGAGAGAGAGAGAGAGAGTATTTTGGCATTAAAAAAAATTAAATATGGATATTTTCGGCATTTTAAAAGTTTCATTAAGGGGAGTCAAGTGCTTTCTGTGTTTTTGTCCTGTAGCGCTTTTAAGAAGAAGCTCCTCTCAAGTGCTTCTTCCAAAACCACTCCACGTGCTTTTGGATCTCACTCAAAGTGCTTATGCAATTTTTGCCAAACACCATTTTTAAAAGACAGAAGCGTTTTCACCTATTTAGAAGCGCTTTTCGCTGCTCCAAAAGCACTCCTAAATGAGCCGTAACTCTACAGCCTCTCTCTTCTGTGGACAACATTACTTTTAAAATTTTTTGTTATATTTAATTAGTGTAAACTAGCCGTAATTTTTTTTTTTTCAAAGCAACTAGTCATTCTTGATGGGTTAATGACTGAAATGGTCCCCCAACTATTGCTCCAGTATCATTTTGGTTCACCAACTAAATTTTTCATTTGAATCGTCCTTCAACTCTTTATTTGGTATCAAGATGGTCATACCCTGATTGATTCTGTCACTTCTGATCACGTGATTGAGTTTTGAAGGGTATATGCAACTTTTTGAGAAGCTCTATCCTTTAAAAGCAAAATACCTACAGTTTGGTCCATGTTTCTCTTATTTTAGAAGATTACCGTGGACTGAAAAGGATTCTTATGTGAGTTGCTGAATTGGTCGATACTCTAGTAGTGTGCGAGTCGCTGAATTGGTCAAGTTAGTGCGTAATTTCAATGTTAATTTTGGAGTTCGAATTTGGGAGTTTGGATTAGGGTTTGATTTTGGGAAATTCACTACTTGCTAATAATGGAGTTTGAATTCCTTTCGGGTGGAAAGACTTCTAAATATGGTATGGGCTTCTGTAATGCATTTTATATTGTTTTTGTCTACAAATAGATGAGTTGTCCTTGTCTGTAAGTGGTTTCTTTATGTGTAAAAGATTCCTTTTTCAGTGTTTGTGTTCGGCTTTTTGGTTGTTTTATGTTTAAAGTAAGGGTAAAGAGATTGTTTTCCTATATGTGGGTTTGTCTTTTGCTACATTGACTGCAGAATATGGGGTTTTTTTTAAATGTCTATGGTCCCTTGGTTGTCTACTTCACACCCAACTCAGTAATTGTTGTCCTTAGCATTAACAACAAAACTATGACTTTAAATTAACATATTGTTGTTTCAATTTTGCAGCTACCAATGGAATGTGCACTCTAGGTATTGATATAAGTTTGGGATATGGTTTTCCAAACCCACCACAAGGGTACCCCTAGTTGCTTTGAAATAGTGTCATTTATGAATAATGCCCCACGTGTTTTGGGAACTCCTAAACCGTACGGAGCGAGGAATGCTGCTTGGCCAGTGAGGATTGCAGCACGGCCTGCGAGGCTTTCAGCTCGGATAGAAATGGTATCTCTAAGGCCTGCGACGATTGCGGCTCGAATAAAAGTGGTGTCTCTGAGGCCTGCGAGGATTGCAGTTCAAGTAGACTTGGTGTCTCCGAGGCATGCGAAGATGGAATTGATGGATTAGGAATGGGGGTACGCCTAGGTGGAGAGAATTTCAGTTTTGAGATGTTCTTAAACTAAAATAGAGATAGTTCAATTTATGGCTTATTTATAATCAGTATATGACTGTTACGAGTATTGGGAAGTTGCAAAGTATTGTTGTAGAGTTGTGAATAAGATGTTCAATTACATTATTAAAGGGAAAGAACTACGTGTGGCTTGATCCCTCAGTAAGGGTACGTAGGCAGCCTAATGTTACAAGGTGCAGCCACGAGGTCAAGTAATAAAAGGTAGTCCAGTTAAGTTATTATGAAATCTAACACTGTTCTGGGGATGTTATAAGAAATTGAATTGAATGTTGTTAGCAGAATGATTTATTCGATTTATTGAGACTGGAGGCCAGAATAATATGATGCTTGATTTTTGGATATAATTCGATACATGCTTGCAGTTGGGTTATATATAAACATATATGCTTGTTTTACAGGTGGGATTTTTTGGGAAATGTTCAATTTACAGGGGAGACTCTGCCGAATTTTCGGCAGAAGTTGTACTTGAATTTCATTGAATTTTGGTTAGAAGGGGAATTTGGTGAATTGTGTCCTGTAACCGTCAGGTGTCGAACACGCACAGGGTTCGACTTGGATTTCAAAGTAGAATTTGGGTCGGGTCCTGTCACATGGAGGAGCAGATATGGACAACACTTCCCATAATAATAACATGGCCTGAAAATAGGGGAAATTATTGCCAAGGGTGTCATATGTTGTCTATTTTGGATATGTACTTTTATGGGAAGGAAGATTTTGTGTAATTGGTTCTGATTCTGAGTTTAGATTGTGTAATTAGTTTTTGAGTTTGAAAGGCTAAAAGTGTGTAATTGGTTGTCTATTTTGGGTTGTGTACTTTTCTAGGCAGGAGGATTTTGTGTACTTTGAATTGGTTTTGAGCTAGAATGGCTCAAATTGTGTAATTGGTTGTCTATTTTGGGTTATGTACTTTTCTAGGCAGGTGAATTTTATGTACTTTGTCTAACTAGTTTTGATTTTGAAGGGCTCAAACTCTGTAATTGGAATGTTTATATGGATGTTCACTTTGCAAATAGCCCGTGTGGTCAAGAATGGAATGGCTTTTAATTTGTTTATACTCAGTGGAATATTAAGTTATATGCTTCTCCTAGTTATTCAAATAACCCCAATTCAAGAAAATTTGAGAACATGGGTAATCACCTAAAAATACGGTTTTGTCCCTCGATTTTATGGAATAATACATAGACTTTGACAGTAGGACCATCTTGATACCAAATAAAGAGTTGAAGGATAGTTCAAATGAAAATTTTAATTGGTGGACCAAAATGATACTGGAGCAATAGTTGAGGGACCATTTCGGTCATTAAAAAAAACAAACATCTAGTTAATATATATATTAGTCATTATTGATTTATTTCACTTTTCAAAAGAAGGATAGCTAATTATAAATACTACTCACTACTAATTTATTTCACTTTTAAAAAACACAAATGGCTAGTTCCCTTTAAAAATGGCTAGTTACTTACCTATAAATACACAAATGACTTATTCATATTCAGTTTTGTTATGCAATAACCTGATGAAGAGGTGCTATGATGTGTTCCCCTTTAATCTCAACTTCCAATTCTTCATAAAAAAAAAGTGTTAATATAATATTCTTACCAACTAAAGAAAATTTTGTTATTAATTATATATATATATTCAAAATTGGTGTCTTTTTAAAGATCTCTTTAAAACCATTTTATTGTATAATTCTCATTGTAATGAACTTTTTTCATATTATTTTATTTAATCATTTAGAAAGATATTTTTAAAAGAGGTAATTACATTTTTTGTCACTAGGGTTAGGGTCGAATTTAAATTTGGTTACCAAAATTTCAATTTTCTGATTTTGGTCACTGTATTTACAACTGTTAACAAATCAAGTCAAATGTTTGAATTTCGTCAATTTCATAAATGAAAATATATTAAATATTATTACTTGAAATAAAATTCAATATTTCATTAAAATAAAAATAAAAATCCCAAGTTCTCAATTCCCCGATCAACCCTTCTTCCCCACCTAGCTCAACCAACCCACCTCTTCGCTCTCAATCGGCCCTATTCCACTGAAAGCAAATCAAAACCTTCCCACCTCTCTCTCTCTCTCTCTCTCTCTCTCTCTCTCTCTCTCTCTCTCTCTCTCTCTCTCTCTCTCTCTCTCTCTCTCTCTATGCCCCGAGAAAATTCAGAGCTTATAAGAATGAAAGTGTAGGGGCCAAAAATCATATCCCATGTAAAAGGCCCAACTAACATGTCATGATTACAAGGCAGTGAAGATGTGGATTAGTTGGACCTCTCTCGCACTAGAAAAGTATGGAGCAAGGAAGGTGTAACCCGTTCAAGCTCTTTACGATTGTGAAATGGAGGACGAGATAAGCAAACCTAGGGAGGTGAAGCTTTGGAGAGCTATAAAAACCCAACGGAGACTCAACCAAAGGTACGAGAAATTCAATTGAGCACTAAGAGTTAGCTGCACAAACACTGACTTGAGCGTCGGAGTGGCTTTTGCATGTATTCTCCCAATTTCCATCGTTCAATCTCTGAAACGCAATCCGAAGTTCCTTTTAACCAAGGAAGTGTGCAGACTTCAGTCAAGAACCTGTGTAGGTATTACTTCTTGAAAGAAATCCTGCTCCAATAGTTGGCACCGTCTATAAGAATCTCGTAAAATCGATCCTAAAGAATGACTGAACCCGCACAAGGAACTCCAAACACATCCATCCCGAAAAATGCAATGTCCAATCTTTGACCCTGAAGCACAAGGTCTAGCGCTCAGGGTGGAGAACCAAACCTTGCAGTTACCCAGTTGAAGAAAATCATGAAAGAATCGCGTGAGACTAGAAAGGTGTAGAACGTGGCTTGCCATGAAGGCTCTAAAGAAGGCAAGAGGAAGTAGAGACATGAGGTCTTTGTGAGAGACTCCTCCAACAGCACGCATTCGAGCGGCTGCAAAAGACCATGACAGAAGATCAAGACAGAGATCTTTACCTACAGAAAAATGCGAAAAGGGTGAAGGATATTAATTTGTGCGGCCACATAGAGAAGATTGTTAGAGGGTACAAACCACAAATATTCGAGGAACTTGCCTTAGAAGTAGCGAACGGAATCTGCAAGTCACCATTCACAGAGGATATCCTGAAAGCAAAAAAGCCTGCCAAGTTTAGTCAACCTAAATTCAACCTATTTGAGGGCACCACCGATTCCATTGAACATATCTATCATTTTCAACAGCAAATGGTGCTCGAAAGAGATGATGAGGCCTTGTGTGTAAGTTGTCACCTTCAAGCTTGTCGAGATCAGCCCTAATTTGGTTTAGACAGCTAAAACCAAGGTCTATCTGCTATTTCACCCAACTATGTGAAATGTTCATATCCCAGTACATTTGCAATCAAAAGAGGAGGAAGAATGTCACTATCCTATTCAACACGAAGCGAAGTAATTGAGAAAGCCTTAAAGACTATTTGAGGAATGCGATTCTCATACTGCTTCGCTGGAGTTTCTTGAGGGGGTAATACCTGGGACAAAAATGCATTGATCTTTAGTCAACATCCTACCAGTGGATATGAGGGAAGTGATGGCTAGGGCATATGGAATCATCAAACTAGGAGAAGAGGAATTCACCCCGTCAAAGTGCTCCACTTCAACCATTGTGGTCCCGAAGCCTCCACAGAAAAATAAGTAGAAATAAAATGATATTTTTCGAGAGAGAAAGCTAGTAATGGATCTAAGTGAAATTGACCCTTCACCAAACTCATGGTGAGTCTGGCCAAACATTTCCAAGAGAATAAGGGAAAATCTATATTTCGAATACCATCGACGATCTGCGAATCCCTAGAAAAGTGAAACAGAAACAAGATGTGCGCCCATCACAACGACTTTGGGCACACTGTCGATGAATGCCGAAGCCTTATGTATTAGGTGAAGGCAATGCTGTGAAATGGAATGTTATCCCAGTACTGCGCTGAACTTGAGAACAGGGCAAGTGAAGAAGGTGGATCATAAACAATGACCAGGAATATCGCGAATGAAGAACTACTGGATATCAACACCATTCACGATAGACCAAATCCCGCATAAGGAAAAGAGGTCTAATCATGGTATGAAAGAAGACAAGCAAAAAAGGTGAGACGCATAAATAGGATTGCATCAACCTCCAAATCTGCCAAAGCCTTGGAAAATGTTAGGGTCATCTCATTCGTGCAGAAATACATAGAAGAAATTGAGTTCCTCACAACGATGCATTAGTGGTGACCCTCCACTATGCCAATTCGAGAGTAAAAAAAGTAATGATTAACGAGGGAAGTAGTGCAGACGTGATATTTTGGAAGAATGAAGTTGGATGAGAAGGAGATCCAACCAAATCCAACGCCGATCTACGCATTTGAGGGGACAAAAGCATAACCAATCGGAGACGTGACTCTACCCTTCATTGTCGCAGGTAAGACCCTATTTTTTAATTTCGTAGTTATGGATGCACCGAGTGCGTATAATGCTATAATGGGAATAAATTGGATTCGCCGAATGGATGGAGAAGCATCGACACACTGCCAAGTGATTTGGTGCCTATCCGAAGATGGGAAAACCACTGTTGATATCAATGGGGATCAAGTGGAGGCCAGAAGATGCTACAACATAGCAACAAGTCTTAAGACTACGACTCCACAGCAAAGTGAGGGTTTATAGTAATTAACGGAGGACCCACTAGAGTAAGAAGATGAGGATTATTCAGAACTTCCAACGATCGAACAGCTCAAAGAGGAAGTTCTAGATCTTTCTTATCCCGATAGAAAAGTGTTGGTGGGCTCCCTCCTACCTAGAGACGAGGTAAAACAACTACTGAAATTATTAAGAGAGAATATGGACGTATTTGCGTGGTCACACTCAAACATGCCAGGGATTGACCCAGAGGTGGCATGTCATCGGTTGAACGTCGATTCCAAACCACCCGCCTGTACTAGTAGAGGCAGAGGAGGTTCACGCCTCAGGGGAACCAAATTATTAGCGAAGAAGTAGACCGACTACTTAAGGTGAGATTCATTTGAGACGTGTGGTATTCGATCTAGGTCTCGAATGTGGTCGTGGTAAGTAAAAAGGATAGGAGATGGTGTGTGTGAGTAGATTACATCAACTTGAACAAGGCGTGCCCAAAAGATTGCGATCTGATACCAAAGATCGATCATATGGTAGATGCTACACCTGGATATGAGCTTCTCTGATTCCTAGACGCTTATTCGGGTATAACGAAATCCCAATGGCAATTGAGGACCAGGAAAAGACAGCCTTCATCACTGAAAGGGGCTTGTATTGTTACACGATGATGCCGTTTGTGTTGAAAAACACAGGGTCGACATATCAAAGATTAGTGAACGGAATGTTCAAATACCAGATTGGCAAAACGATGGAGGCCTACATTGATGACATGGTCGTCAAGAGCCAGGAAAGATCCCAACATGTCAAACCTCTACAAGAAGTCTTTGACATATTGAGAAAATATCGAATACGGCTTAACCTGAAGAAGCAAGTGTTTGGTGTTTCGTTAGGACAGTTCTTGGGGTAAATAGTGAACAAGCGAGGCATCAAGCCCAAACCCATCGAAGGTGGAGGCATTGTGGAATATGCCTGATCTAAGGACACCTAGGGATGTGCAGGTTCTAATTGGACGAATAGCAACCTTTAGCCAATTCATTTCGATATCGTCCGATCACTTCAAGCAATTTTTCCAGACAAAAAAGAAAGGAGACATATGGGTAGGGGTGGGTACGGTCCGGTTCGGTCTGGTTTGTAGCTCGCACTGAAACTGAAATTGGCACTATTCATCTGATCTGGTCTAGTCCAATTTTTGAGAAAAACAGGAGAGAAACCGGATCAAGCCGAACTGGCTATTTCAGGTTTGGTTTTTTGGTTTTTCGGTTTGAGCCGGTTCTCTGGCAAGTCGCATACATAGTAACAAAAGAAACAGGGAGATCAGTAGAGAATAAGGAAAAATTAAAAAATAAAAACTTAAATCTAGTTAAGAAATTTTTACTTCTCTGAAACCCAAAAAAAATTGATCCAAAATATTTGATTTTTGCATTCATTCTCAGATCGCTCGGCAGCAAAATAACCCTAAACAATCCAATGCTAGGTAAACCAGAAATCATAAACAAAAGCCAAAAAAAAAAAAATTACAACACACCAGATCTAATGAAATCAACAACAAAAAAAAAAAATTGAATACAACACCAGATTTCTCCTTGCATGAGACTCTGATGCTTGAATCTAGTCTTAGGATCTTCGTTAGCAGAAGGCTCCGTGGCAAGAACCCCTTTCATCCTCTTCATCAGATCAGAGAGAGAGAGAGAGAGAGAAGAAGGAAAAAAAAAGGCATAGAGAAAGAGAGAGTGAAGTCGCAGAGAAGACGAAGAAGAAAAAAAAAAAAGGAAACGAGGGGACAGAGAGAAGTCACAGAGAAGAAGAAGGAAGAAGAAAAGAAAAGGGAAAGGAAAAGAAAGGAAAAGGAGGGGAGAGAAAGAGAGAAGTCACAGAGAAGAAGAATGAAGAAAAGAAAAGAAAATGGGAAGGTGGGGAGAGAGAGAAAAAGAGAGAGGGATAAAAAGAAAAAGAAAGACTGAAAAGAGACTGGCTTTAGAAAAAGGGAAAAATAGAAGAGAGAGGTGAAGTAGGGTTATGGAATGGGCTTTGAAAATAAAAGGTATATGGGCTTTACGTTTGGCTTTTTATTTGGGTTAAGGAGAATTGGGCTTAAGTATGAGATATTTTAAAATAAATAAATAAAAAATTAGTACAGCCGATCTGGTTCGGTCCTGTCTTGTCTTGTAAAATGTCAAATCAAAACCAAAATAGGTTCAAATTAGTCCGGTTCGGTGTCAATTTGTTGACTTTTTCAGTCAATCGATTTTTTTCTCAGTTTTTTCTATTTGATTCGGTTCGGTGTTCCAGTTTTTCGGTCCCGATGTCCACTCCTACATATGGGGATTGGAACAAAGAGAAGCCTTTGAGTAACTGAAGAAATTCCTTGCCAATCCCTAACCCCGACTATTCCGAAGCGAGGGGAACACTTGTACCTATATATGGCTATCACCGAAATCAAGGAAGCTCCAAACTAGACAAGGCTCAATGGGAGTTTGATGTAAACGAATCATCTAATCAGGTAGGAGCCGGAGTGGGAGTCGTCCTCTCGTCGCTTGAGGGAGTGGAACTGGAGTACTCGGCCCGATTAGATTTCCTAACTTTGAACGATGTGGCAGAAGACGAAGCCCTAGTGCTAGGACTCCAACTTTTCGAGATGCTTAGTTCTTCATAGCAACTCTCACCACATAGTCGCCCAGACAACCGAGGAATACACGATTACGGATGAACGAATGAGGGCATATCAACGACTGGTAAAGGATTTAACCAAAGAATTCGAAAAGATAAAGTTGAAATGAATACCAAGAGAGATGAACGGTCGGGCAAATCACTTGGCTTACGTTGCATCGACATTGATTGAGGACATGAGGGTGACCTCGATGGAACTTTTATCGATTCCCAGCATACCAATCGAACCTGGAGTTATGCAGATTGATATCGAAGAAGAAACAAGGATAATTCCAGTCATAAACTATCTCACGAAGGGATCCCAACTCAATAACCTAATCGAGGCGAGGAAGTTGCGAATAAAGGGTACAAGGTATGCCATTATAGATGACATGCTCTTTCGTAAATCCTTTTTAGGGCCGTATCTTAGATGCCTCGATTCGCCTGAAGGTGAATGGGTGCTAAAGGAAAAACACCAAGGGATATGTGGGAACCACACTGGTGGGAGGAGCTTAGCCCACAAAGCGATGACCTAAGGATATTTTTGGCCTTACATGGCTTGCAATGCTGAACAATTTTCACAAAAATAGGACAAATGTCAAAGGCATGCACCCTTTATCAGACAGCTAGCTGAGAAGCTTAACCTTATTGTGGGATCCTGGCGTTTTGCTCGCTAGGGGATGAATATTGTGGGGCCATTGCCAACTATAGTAGGAGCAAGAAGTTCATCCTTTTTGCCACTAATTTCTTCACTAAGTGGGTGGAAGCTGAGGCTTACAGGATGGTGACCCAAACAGATGTGGTAAGATTCATATGATACAACATAATATGCCAATTTGGGATACTGAGAGCCATCGTGAGAGATAATGGAACTCAGTTCAACAATCACAAATTCAGAAATTACTGTGTGAAAAAAATGGATCATTCAACAATTCTCGTCCCGAAATTACCCTCAAAGAAATAGGCAAGCTGAGAAAACTAATTGCATGATCTTTGATTACTTAAAAAGAAGGTTGGAACAATGCAAGGGAAAATGGTCGGAGGAGCTGTCAAATGTATTATGGGCATATTGCATTACCAAATCAAAACCAACCTGTGAAAGTCCTTTTTCCTTGGCTTATGGAACTGAAGTCGTCATCCCCACATAAATTGGACTACCCACAGTTAGGACATTCGTGGTGAAGAGCAGTGATAATGAGCAGTAGCTAGCTCACAACTTTGATATGCTTAAGAACAGCAAGAAGATGCGACATTATGACTTGCAAACTACCAGAACTAGGCTGCCAATAATTTAATAAACGAGTCCGGCAAAGAAGATTCAAAGTAGGGGAGTGGGTGCTCAGGAAGGTCATGGAGAACACCAAGGATTTGAATGCAGGAAAATTTGGACGAACATGAGAAGGACTGTACGAGGTAAAGGAAGCCTATGAAAAAGGGGCCTATATGCTAAGGCATATCGAGAGTGGTCAGTATTTACCACACCCTTGGAATGTGACTCATCTGAGGAAGTATTACATTTGATTTTATAGTTTTTCATTTCTTTGTTGCTTGCTAATTTCGTATTTTCAATCATTTCGGAATTTTTCCTTAAATTGTCCATTGTTCAATGAACTCTTAATGGAACACATATTTTCTTCACACTCAAACTGTTTGGTCGGAGACCGTGTTTGTTTAAATTATATCCCTTGAAATAAATGTGGTCAAAGACCTTGTATATAATAAAATACATGTACTAATCCATGGACACAAAATGTGCTTGACCAAAATCAAAGTCTACCGCAAGCGGCTAAAAGGTGTGATTGAAGATCACAATAAAGAAATGATCAGAGATCACGCATAAAGACGTGATTGGAGATCGTGCATAAAGACGTTATTCGAGATCACAACATGATTAGAGATGAAGCAACAAGATAGGAACATGCATGTGATAAGGTCGAAGACCACATGATCAAACTTAACAATAAAATTAGGCTCTTATGGCCATACAAGGAAAAACATGAAATGTTCACAGGAGGAAGATCCTTGAAATTATTCAAAGTTGGGAAATACATAAAAACTACTGACTCTACAGAGTCTGGAATGAACCTATAACCATAAGTAACATTGGTTAGTCTAATGGCAATGGGAGACGATTCTAATCCACGGAAGGATAAACCATTTTGGCCTTGGCACGGTAGTGGTGGATACCCTACCTAAATCCATCGCATATGCCATCAGAATGAGTAGTTGACACAACGCGATCTGCAACAGCAAGATAACTTTAGAGGCGGGTTACTTAGGCACTGACACATGCCAGCTCCTCTTTGAGTAGGTCGCGTTCCTCCAACGACATATTATGATTTAAAAGGCAAAAGTAGCAAGGGACATGAGATGGATGAGCTTCATCCCACACCTCTCTAATAAAGCAAGGGTGACCTCGTTTGGGACCTGGACCCACGGAACGAATCATGGACCTTTGAATAATCTGAAACATTCGCCAGGGAATCGAAAGAAGAATGCCAAGAGCATATCTCAATGACTCAGTTAGGGCTCTTGGGATCTCTCTTCGGGGACTCCCTCCTCGACGAAGACGATGACCTCATTCTCGAAGAATGTTCTTTTTTTGGAACATTAGCACAAAGGTAAAGTGGAGTTTCAGCTTGCGCCTCGAGCCATGTGTGGTTTAGGTATGTACTCCTATAAATCAAATGACCCTTTTTTATAGTGACTTACCCAGAGATGTAGCTAAATAAGGAATGCCTGCTAAGGCCTTAATACGGGGATGATAGGATATTCGATCCCTTATTTTTGAATTTGAAAATAGCGATTCTCCTTAAAAAGACCTTGAGTATGTTTGGAAGGCTTTATCCCTTAGCCAGGTTTGAAAAACCATAGCGCTAGTCTCGAGTAATTATCTTTGAGGTAAAATTTAAATGAGAAGAATAACTCATAATGTCTAGGAAAGTGAGTTTGAAATTTTGGGAGCACACCTGCGATAATTAAGAACACAAAAAACAAAGATAAAGCTGAGAGAAAAATACAACAAGTATTGAACAAAAATAAGCCACCTCGGATGCATCATCAAACAGATCAGGAATAGCCTCCAAGGTAGGCCCAGCGTAGGTAGAAAATCTAGCAGGTGATGTGAGGTGTGTGAATCTAAGGACGGGGTTAATGCTGGCAATGGAGAATGCAGCATTAGGAGCGGCGCCAAGGACATCGATCCCAACTAACCTAAAAGGGGGACGTCGATCTAGGAAAAGCTGCTGGTGGAGTCCTACGATGAAATAGTTCATACTTAACGGGATCAAATCCCAACTCATCATCATAATCATCTGGATCCTTCCCCTTCCCCCGAATCGGTGCTTAGGGAGCTGCTAACCTTGGACCCAACCGTATCTGAATTGCCTGGCCATCTCGACCTTGATTTGCATATTGTTGGCATGATACTCCATGTCCATATTGCATGAAGCATTCACCAGTTCCTGCTTAAGGCGATCAGTGTAGTGCTTTGGCCACTTCTCAAGCTCTGCAGCTCTCCCCACTACTCTACAAGCTCGGTTTCATATTCCTTCTGCGCTTCCCGCTAAGCTCGAAGGTCGCCGTCTTTTTGCATATCCTGTGACTCATAGCCTGGAACCTTCCCATTTAGGCATTGCAAATTCCAACCATTTGTGAGACATAAGAAAATAAGCATTAGATAGCTATTACAGGACATGACGACTGAACAACATCCGCACAAACCCTAAACATTAGCATATCGCACTCGTCAGTCATGGCCATGAAATCATTCTCACCAAGTGAGATAACAGGAGTTGGAACACAAGGGACTTGCTGAGGTTGATAGAAAGCAGTACTTGAGGCAGATGTGGCATTTGGCGAACTCAAACCCAAGACGACCTATGGAGCATGACGGGACTTCTTTTGAACTCGGATGACTCGATCTATTTTCCCTACCGGCCATGACTGATATTGAACTTGGGGCCAACATATCTAAATGATTAGACTCGGACTCAAATGCACAGTCCTTGGAGTTGCTATGTTAAGCTAACTAAGCATCCCTTTCTTGAAAACTGGCCTGGATAAGGGACGTCGAATCCTCAGTGTAACAAAGCTCGAAGTCAACAAAACAAATGTTCTTGAACAAGTCTACTCCATGCTGGTTCAAATTGGCTAGAATGAAAGGGAAATAAATCTTTGTGCAACGTGCAGTGGAGATATGGATAAGAGTCGCAGGGTCCACGAAGCGAGTAATGTCCCACCGCTGACCTGCCAAGTTCTCCTCCAACCAAGTGACCCGGTCCTCAAGAATGATATACCTCTTATCTAGAGGAAGCATTGCCAAGAGAAAAGGTTAGTTAACCCGCGAAATCACAATAAATTATATTCAGAAATACAAGCATAAATCATTATACTAGGTTTCGACCAAACATCAATGAGATAAGCATGTGAGACATCTCAAGCGCCTCCACTCCCTAATAATTAAGAGAGGTTGAGTTTTCCAATACTTGGTGGAAGTTGGTTTACAAGAAAATATCTTTTTACCAGACACATGCATTAAAAAAAAAAAGTGACTTTCACCCCTGACACAAGCTAAGTCGTGGAGGTAGATGAAATCTTTAAAGCTAAGAGACACACCTCACTTCAACCCGACGACCAAAAAAGGGATATGAGGAGATAAGAATTTGGGTTCAATTGCATACGGTGAAGACCCAAGTAGAACAAAAGCATATGAAAAAGGGGGTGAAGCAGAAACCTAATGTACTCTAAATAGGTCGGCAAAGAATTAAGGAGCCCTCAGGGATACCGGTACCAATATACATGTCTGACCCCAAAGGGAGAGGATCGATCCCCACATGTCGGGAACACATCCTTTGGTGCGAGCCGTGAGCATCTCGTAGCCCAGTGGGGTACCATTTGACTTGGGCCAAATCTCATGCCTCGACATGAAAATAGTAAGATGGAAATAATACTTACTGGATAATAGCAATAACGAGAGCCCTCGTCTGATCTTGACACATGTATTCAGAAGAATGAAGACATGAGTAAAGTGAAAGAGAAAGCATGCGCATGAACTCGCCCAAAGAAACGAAAGAGTCATACGGTTTTTCATACCTCGACAAATTTTCGGATGCACAGAATGCTTTCCCTTCCCTTCATGCCTTGAGCTTATCTGTGGAACAAAAGCAAACTATGAATGGTTTTGGAGAATGAAAGATATTTTGACCGCCTAACCTTTTATAGCAGAAGGCACAAGCTTCAGAGGAAAATATATAACAAAAGAATTACGAGGAGAAGTTCTTTTCAAAAAGAAAGGAAGAGACTTGATATGGGCAAATCAAATTTATCAGATATTCACCTTAAGCTTACGTGATAAAGGCCTGGTCTGATATGACCAATCAATACTATTTTACCCATCGCATGGGCTTCTCTGATAGAAAGCTACATGCACTTCTTAGCCAGACAAAAAGGCAAAAGAATGCAACAGGTTTAAGCAATAAATAATGCCAAATAATGAGTACCATCTACAGAGCTAGGCTGATTCTCTTTCTCACGCGAAGACTGAGTTTTGGAGCACCTTGGTCCATCACATAGAATCAGCAGGTGGAACTGTAGAGGTGGACCACTTGGGATCAGCAAAAGAAAGTAGAGAAAAACAAAAAATACCCAAGCTTGTGGGCCACTCCATATCGACTGAAGAGCAAAATAAAAAAGCCAAAGTGCATGGTATAAGCCATGCCAACAAACCCAAAACGGTATAAGCCAAAATGCCAAGATTCAATGGCCCACTGGATTGTGAAGTTTGGAATTGCAACACTTGGAATTGCAAAGTGCATGTTGTAAGCCAAAGCATAACACTATGGCCATGGGATTGCTATTTGTCACATACTAAGGTGAGCTGGCTGAGGTCACATGGGATTTGCTGAAGTGCATTCAAAGAGGCATTGAGATAAAAGTTAAGGATGTTGGGGTCTACTTGTTATCGGTTGAAGTGAGAAGACGAACCCAAAAAGCTAGAGTCCGCTTGCATGGAATTAGCTGAAATGAGAAGAGAAAGTCCATAGCAAGCTGGGGCCTATAGGATTAGCTGAGGCGCAAAACTCACCTAGGGTCTAAGGGATCAGCTGAGGCACAAAACTCAATTGAGGTTCACGGGATCGACTAAGACACAAAGCTCACTTGGTGTCTATTTGGGATCAGCTAGCACAAAAAAGACCCAAAAGCTAGGCCCACTCGGTATCGGTTGAAGAGCAAAATAACAAAAGAAGAAATCCAAAATTCACTTGGGCTCCACCTTACAATCCATTCTTCAATGTATTTGAAATTTATAGAGAGTGGCATGTAGTTTTAATTCATTCTTGTGGAATCATATTGTTCATTTCAGCATATGAGACCACAACATGTCATCGAATAATGACAAAATGGGGGCAAGTGGTCTTTTATCATCTCAAAATATGGGATGCAATTATGGGCTGAGTTATGTCCCCATAATTGTCGAAAGGAAGGAGAGAAGGACCACCTTATGTGGGTTTCAGATGAGATGTCAAACATGGCTCATGTAAAACCTAGTGGGGCCTACCAAGTCAGCTTAAGTGTAGGAAGAGAAGCCAAAGGCGCTAGAGTCCACGAGGTCAGCTGAAGTGCAACATTGGTTCCACCGGATTGGCTGGAGTGAGAAAACGAAAAATTCAATAGGGGCCACCTTGCATGGGTTGGGTTGCGATGTCAACAACGGCTCTTGCAAAACCTCTTGGGGCCCACCGGGTCAGCTTAAGAGCAAGAAGAAAAGCCAAAGGTGTTGGGGTTCATGGGGTCAGCTGAAGTGCAAATACTCATTAGGCTCCACCAGATAGGCTAGAGTAAAAACATAAAAAGAAAAAATCAAAGCTACGGTTTTATTCCAAAAGAATAAATCTAAGTAAAATTATTTTTCCCTCTCTCTGCTAGTGTATTGAGGGAAAAAAGGGGGCAGTATAGGGGCCAAAAATGATATCCCACGTAACAATACCCAAATAACATGTCAGGATTACAAGCTAGTGAAGACGTGGGTTAGTTGGACCTCCCTCGCACTAGAAAAGTGGGAGCAAGGAAGGCGTAACTCGATCAAGCTCCCTATGACTGTGAAACAGAAGACATGATATGCAAACCTAGGGAGGTGAAGCTTTGGAACGTTATAAAAGCCCAATGGAGCCTTAACCAAAGGTACGAGAAATTCAATTGACCACTAAGAGTTCACTGCACAAATATTGACTTGAGCGTTCGAGTGGCTTTTACAAATACTCCCTGCATTTCCATCATTCATTCTCGGAAAACGTAATCCAGAGTTCCTTTCAACCAAGGAAGTGTGCGAACTTACGTCAAGAACCTGTGGAGGTATTTCTGGTAAAAAAAAATCCTGCTCCAATAGCAAGTGTCGTCATCTTCATCCTCGGTGCTGATACCCTCACTTCAATGGAGGGCTCCATCTCAAAACCCATCATATCCTTACTTTCCATTACAATTTGTAAAACTTGTATTAGTAGTTGATGCTGCTTTCAATTTCATCATCACCATGATTGCAGCAAAAGTAGACCAGCAGCTAAGTCTTTTATCTCTACCTAATTTGCCTCATCAACCCATCAATCCCTTTCTCTTCTTCTTTATTCTCTTAATTCAAAGCTCATCGCTTTCCCAGCTGCTCAACCGTCAAGAGAAGAAACAGCTTTGAAGTGTCAATTTATCCAAGCGCTCTTGAAAAAATAAAATAAAAACCCAAATGCTCGGGACAGAGAAGAGCGCTTGGGGTTCTTCTCTCAAATGTAGCCTCCTTTGTATTGGTAAATCTGCACCCTTCTTTGAATCAACGGTGCCATTATAAGCTTTAATAAGTAAAGTTTTGATCTCATTAACTCTATGAATGACAGCCCAACTTTAACAACACTCAAATTCCAAGTCGTTTCTCACTTGGGTTGTTTGAACCTCTACCAAGTTCTCTTCGTCTCTATGCCATCTTCCTCACGATATATAAATTGAAAAACTTAGAATGAGTCGATTTTTCACCAAAATCAAAGTTGAAAATCCTAAATCGTTGTATATTTTAGTGAACATATTCAAAACCCTCAATTCTCATGAACCTTGGACGTGTGCAAAAGACACCAAGGAGATTGAGGTTGTTCTCTGTCGTGAGCGTTTGCATTTTTTAAGGGTTTAGAGTAATTATATTTAGTTTAATATTTTTAAATTAATGAAACTGACGGAATTGAAACATTTGACCTTATTTACTAATAGTTGCAAATACAGATGCTCTAAGTGGGCTGCTAAAAAAATTCAATAAATTGAACTATTGAACCGAACTTAAATAAACTGTTGTGCAGCCATTACAGATGCTTTAAGTGGGCTGCATGCGTATTTATGGGCTAGCTAAACTTACAATTACATTAGATAATTATTAGGATGGTTATTGTAAAGATCAGATGACTTTAAGTTGTGAACTTCTCTCAATTGTTGTAAATTTTTCTAGTTTTATCACACAAGTGTGTATTAACTTTTAACAATAACAACTTAGGCGTGGTGGTGGTCTCAATGGTGGTGGGGGTTGTCGTAGTTGCAGTGGTTGTGAGGGTAGTGGTGATGATGGTGGTGAGGGTGGTGGAGGTGATGGTAGGGAAGATTGTGAAGGTGGTAGAGCTAGGGATGGGGCTCAGGTTTAATCAAACAAAGTCGTTTTGGCTCAAGCTTTAAAAAAATAAAAAGAGAACAGCCTCTGTTTTAACAGAGGCAGGCATCCCGATAATCTCCTCCCTTCCCCCAAATGAGTTTTAGCTCATTTCTTTATATGTCAAGCCCTAAATCCCCAAATCCTACAAACCAACTTTCACCCAATTCGGTGCCAACAACGACATCCTCATAGTGGCGACAACAACAAAATAAAAAAGTCACCCCTAAATTCATTTTGATTTCAAAGGTGGATATTGTCCCTAAATTTGAAAGTATGTTATCCTAATTTCTAATCTCTTTATGCTTTAATTAATTAATAAAGATTCTTATTTGTTTTTGTTTCTCTTGATTAATTGTTTTGTTGGGTTTTTATTTTGGTTAGTTAGTATTCATAAATTAGGTTTTGTGATTAATTTGTATATGCTTAGATTATATCTTGGTAAATTGGATTAGTTTTTGTGTTTGTTAATTAATGAAGATTCTTATATATTTTTGTTTTATTAGTTGTTAGGATTTTATTTTGGTTAGTTTGAATAAATTAGGAATTTTTTTAATAGATTGTATTTGTTAGTTTGTATGCTTGTATCTTCTTGGCAAATTGGATTTATTTTTGTCCATTCAATTGTTGGATTGGTTGTTCATGCTTTATTGATTATTTCTACCAATATAGTTTTTGGAACGATACTTTAAGAGAAAGTTATCATCTACTTCTAGTTTGGATGGCTTCATTGATAATATAGGTGAAGCAAATAGGTCATTAGGAGAAATACAATCTTTTTACTTTGTATTTTACCTATTTTTTATGAGATCTTTATTGGGAGCCACAAATGATTTGTCACAAGCATTACAAAGAAAATACCAAGATATTGGGAATGCAATGTCTTTAGTCAAAGATTACAAGGGCGAACTACAAAAAATGGGAGATAATGGGTTTGAAGCCTTTCTTGATCAAATATCTTTCTTTTGTGGCAAACATAATATTGAAGTTCCAAACATGGATGATGCATATGTAGCTCAATGGAGATCACATCGTAGAGCTCCTAGAATAACACAAATCCATCATTATCGTGTGGACATCTTTATTTAAATCATTGAGTAGCAACTTGCGGAATTAGCTTTAAATTTGTCGGTTGCAACTGCTTTTGTGGATAGAGCATTTTTTGCTATGAATATTGTGAAAGGTCCATTTCGCAACCAAATGGAAGAACAATGGTTGAGTAATAGCTTACTTGTTTATATTGAGAAAGATGTATTTGCTTGTATTGATAATGAAACTATAATGCGATGTTTTCAGAATATGAAAACTCATCGTGGACAATTGTAATGTGGTTTTTTATATTAATTACGAATTATGAATTACCATTTCATTTTTATGAGTTTATTTTTGTATAGAATTTTTTTTATCCTTTTAGATGTTGACCCCTGCAAGGAAAATTCATGGATCCGTCTTTGGTTGTGTGCAAGGTGAATCAGGGGAGGGAGAGAGAGAGAGAAAGGAGAGGGGAGGGGGAGATTTCGATGTGGATGTGGTGGTTTGGATGGGGATTTGGAAGAGAGAGGGGTGGTTGGTGGTGGTGACCCTTGGTTTTGTGGGAGCGGAAAGAGAGATTGAACAATTAGTTAGCTTAGACCGAAACGGCCCTTCACATGAGGGGCACATGTCTAATAAATAATGGATGTTAGAGGATTTTGACATAAATTGGATGTTGTCTTCAAATTGTTTGGAATTGAAAACCATAGGGACGAAATGGACCAAATTGAAACCATAGGGACCTTAGTAATAAAAATAACAAACCACAGGGACCAAAAATGACTTTTTGCCTTAATAAAACATTTTATTCTTCTAAATAGTAGTGGATTTGAAAAAAAAAAAAGTAGTGAAATTATGGTACGGGATATTTTTCCGTGATTTACATGAGAGCAACTTCATACTATTTTGTTAAGGAAAATTGTAAATAGCATATAATTACTACATATCATACTTGAAAAAATGTTTTCTATCAAAATTTGACTAAGTATGAAAAATGAACTTTTGAAATACTAATGTTTTCAATGATATTTTTGGCGGTTTATTATCCTTATATCTTAAATAATCAAACACAATTTTTATGAGATTTTAATATAATGTATACATTGACTTATTAAGGTATCAATATTGGTATAAAATGTATCTTATACTGAAACTGGATTTTTATATTTTGATTTGTTGGGAATTTGATTTTCTAGTATTTTTTATTGAATCCAAATGGAGGTACTTTCTTATTTACATTGTAAGTTTAAGTAAATGGAGTAATATAAAAATAAATTAAAGTAAAAAGACAAGACATTTATTTAAATGTTTAGAATAAAAATAAGGCAATATAAGGGGAAACAAAAACCAACAAGTTTTACCCAAAAAAAAAAAAACAAAAAAAAACAAGGAGGCAATGAGCGGGCTTACTTAGGCCTCGACGAGGGCGAGTCGGATGTTTCAAAACCTAAGTCTAAGCCCTACTCAACCTTAGAACAGAACGAACCTAATGGACCTAACCATCGAACCAAATTAAATTTTAACCCATTAAACCTCGGACTACCTACTTCAGCCCACAAACTGCGGCTAAATAATGACCCATATCTGAATAGTAGTGAAATTATGTTGCGAGATATTTGTCCGTTATTTCCAATTTCCCTAATCAACATGAGAGCAACTTCATCCTCATATTTCACTATATTTACGCGGGGATAGAAAAGTCATTTGACAAACATAATAATTATAATAAACACAATCAAATTTAAAAAATCTTTAAGTCGTCATGAGAGTCTCGGGTTTCCCTAAGACACTCCCTTTGTTTTATACAGAAATCATTCACTTGAAAAATGTAACCCAAAAAAAAAGTTTAATTAAACCAAATTCATTGGGTCCCGCCGGAAACAGTGGAAAGAAAATAATGAAAGGAAAATTGGATGAAAATTGAAAAACAAAATTTGGAAAGGGAGAGTCGGGGAAGGAGGAGGTGGAGAGAGAGAGAGAGAGAGAGAGCGCGCGCGAGAGAGCAGAGATATCTATCTGTGTGACTGGTTATTGGTGGTGGAGTGGCAGTGGAAAGCACAGAGCATGGGTGATGGCAGCGCAAGCGGCAACAGAGGCCATAACAACAACCACAACAGCCATAGTGGTCATAGTAATAAGCCCGAGTGGCTGCAACAGTACGATCTGATAGGAAAGATCGGAGAGGGCACGTACGGCCTCGTCTTCCTTGCCAGGACCAAGTCTCCTCCTAACAACCGCGGCAAATCCATCGCCATCAAGAAATTCAAGCAGTCCAAGGACGGGGATGGCGTCTCCCCCACCGCCATCCGCGAAATCATGGTCTTGTTCTTCTTAATTTCCGTGTTGTTTTTGAATTCTAGACGTTAATATTCGAAATTTAAGCAGGGAAATTTGATTAGAAAAAAAAATTGCCTTTTTGGGGCATCAAAGTTTCTTTCCGTTTCTATTTTGTTCTGGCTCCCCTTAAGCCAAGCACCCACTTTTTTTATTTTTGTTTAATTCTCTTAATTTTGAATTTTTCCATTAACGAAAATTTCGAAAGTATTAACAAAAATGAGATATTTTGGATGGTTCAGTTGCTGCGAGAAATATCGCACGAGAATGTGGTGAAGCTTGTGAATGTTCACATCAACCACGCAGACATGTCGCTCTATCTGGCTTTTGATTACGCCGAACATGACCTTTATGTGAGTATATGGTATTTTCCCATTTCTTCTTTGAAAGGCCAAATGTGATTGATTGAGCAAAGCATTATCTGGGTTCTTTACATGGTATTGACAGGAAATTATTAGACACCACAGAGACAAAGTTAGTCATTCCATCAATCAGTACACTATTAAGACATTGCTCTGGCAGCTGCTCAATGGACTGAATTATCTCCACAGGTATATATGGCTTTTATTTTTGTTCTGCTCATGTGTAGTTCAATTGCTGTATCTTACTTGTTGGAATGCTTGTGTGGAACCTTCCTTGCAGTAATTGGATCATTCATCGCGATCTAAAGCCATCTAATATCTTGGTATAATTTTCATTCTCTCATCTCATGTGATGAATACCCCTTTATTGTACAAACTCGCTTTCCCGACAAAAAGTTGCTGCTATGTTACCCAAATTTTTGTTGCTAGGTTATGGGCGATGGAGAGGAACAAGGAGTTGTTAAAATTGCAGATTTTGGACTTGCAAGAATATATCAGGCTCCCCTTAAGTCGCTGTCTGAAAATGGGGTAAGGAAGCATGTTTTTATTAGTTTGTTCTTTAGCTGCCATCGTTTTTTTAAGAGTGTATGTGATGTTCTCTAACTTCTCATGTATTTATATAAAATATTTTCTAATTTATAACAATAAAAAGGCTAAATAGCGGTACCCATAAGGTATACGAAATAACTGAGTTGATACAGGAGCTAAGTTCAAAGTTTCATAAATTAGTCCATTTAAGTAACAAGCACCACCTGATTGAGATTCTTTGTAATTTTCATTTAGATAATGCAATTTGTACATGTATTTTAAGTCTGCATTTTATAGTCATATCCTTACTCTCTTCAAATACATTATCGAAGTCTAAATTGTCATGAATTATGTCTTCTAGATTCCCTAAGTATATTCATTTTGGGTCTTCAATGATGCATGTGCCCTTATAAAAAGCTACTTCATAAGCTTTGGAAAGTAAGTGAACAGTGATAGAAATGAAAGTTGTTTTGATTTCCTGCTTGTGTCTCTGGCGTGAAGTGAGTACCATTTAGAATTCAATCCTATCTAGAGCTTTAATCTTTTTAGTTACTTTTATCATACGAATCTTGGATTCTCTCCACTCCTTTTTGATTCTCCTACTTGAATTATATGCCTTTTGGAACTAATGCATTTGTATCTCCACGACAACCATAACTTCCAAGAGGAAAACAATTTCTATGCAAATTGAAAATCCCTAAAGATTGGCATTTTATTTTTCCATGGAATTGTAATCCTGTGTTTTCTTTATGTGGGATAAGCTACAAAATGTCTCTTGTTGATCCTTTTGCTTGCTTGAAAGGCCGCTTTGGTTGAGACAATAATTGGGTGATATCAAATGTGATTGTATTTGTGACAGTGTGATGCATCTGAGAGCAAGTAAAATGCAAAATTTTTTCAAAGATATTGAGTATTCAGTGGTTAAGCTGCTTTGTTGTTAGATCTCTGTCATTCGTATATTTTTATGTGAATTGTTTCTCATTTTCTTCCATTATTGAATTGTCAGATCTCTTAAATTTTCTGCTTTTTCTTGTTAAATTTTGTGTACTTGGCCAATGCCTTTTGTTATGTTTTTGAGTAACAAACCTTGCCCCCAACCCCTACTTGAACACTATTATCCACTTCCATTGAAACAATAATACTAAGTGTGTACTGTGTTAACTATATTACTTGCAGGTTGTGGTAACCATATGGTACCGTGCACCAGAATTGCTCCTTGGGGCTAAGCACTACACAAGTGCTGTTGGTATCCTTTGACACCAAGTTTTTCATTCTATTTGTAGCAATGTGATTACGGTCATGAGCACATATTCATAGATACATGAGTTTTTTTTTTGGGTTGCTTTTTTGGGTGCAAATAGCTTCCTGCTTTAATTGTAAATCTATGATACTGCTTCAATTTAAAATACTGATTGCATGCGGTGCAAGCAGACAGCAGGCTGGTTTACGAGCATACACGTGCTCATTCGTTGTGGGTTAAATCCTTTGAGAAAACTATTAAGCTTTGTATTTGATTTAGAAACCAATGTTTCCTTAAAATGTAATTTAGATATGTGGGCCGTTGGATGCATCTTTGCCGAGCTTTTGACTTTGAAGCCACTATTTCAAGGGGCAGAAGTCAAAGCTATACCAAATCCTTTCCAGGTTGTGGAACGTTGTGTATAATATGTTCTTTCACAACTATTTTCCTCAACTGTCTTTACATTTTCTTACACTTTTATTACCAGCAGTTTTCATATATTTTTCTGATCCTATTATGTCTTAAAACAAATAATGTCAATTCTGCAGCTTGATCAACTTGACAAGATATTCAAGGTCCTAGGTACTTTGTTTTGTTTTACTTTTTGAGGCCATTTGTCTTTTATATACTCCATGGAGCTAGCTTACATTCCATATATCACATCAGGCCATCCTACACTAGAAAAGTGGCCAACACTTGCAAACCTTCCACACTGGCAACAAGACCTTCAACACATTCAAGGGCATAAGTAGTAAGTTTTCTCATCTGAAGGAATTACTTTTGTCTAATTTCTCCAATGTGTGGTTTCATTTTCGTTTTTCATTTTTTGGTTTTTTTTTCCCCATGAACAAACTAACCAGTTCTTTTTCTCGGTCTATGCTTTTGACAGTGATAATACTGCACTGCATAGTGTAGTTCACCTGTCTCCAAAAAGTCCTGCATATGACCTCCTATCTAAGATGCTTGAGTAAGTGGTGCCTTTTGAATTTACATAAATTTCATTTTGTTATTGTTGAGCAAAATGGGAGAGAATGAGATATGTTAATTACAAGGCTAATTATATCCATAAACGAAAAACTTATAATTCCCATTGTGCCCTTATTTTTCCAATTTGAAACAGAAAAATTAAACTCTCTCTCGCGCTCTCACCATCATTCCCTTTCTTTCCTGTACATCTCTTACCATCGTACCAATCTATGACCATTAGCTATGTCATGGCTACTTTGATGGTCTCTGGCCATGGATATTTATATTTTATTTTCTGTTAAATTTGAACTTATAATTCCCATTGTGCCCTTATTTTTTCAATTTGAAACAGAAAAATTAAACTCTCTCTCTCTCTCTCTCTCTCTCTCTCTCTCTCTCTCTCTCTTGCGTGCTCTCACCATCATTCCCTTTCTTTCCTGTACATCTCTTACCATCGTACCAATCTATGACCATTAGCTATGTCATGGCTACTTTGATGGTCTCTGGCCATGAATATTTATATTTAATTTTCTGTTAAATTTGAAAAAAAATGTAAAAAGAAAACTAACGAGGGTAAAATGGGAATGGTTCGGAATTTTTTTTAATAGTTGTGTAGGTCTGTGATAAGCATAAAATTGCTCTTAGTTAAATCACCCTAGTCATAACCATGAAAATGTTTAAATAGGATGCAACCACAATCACAATCCCTTAATTTAGGATACTAAATCATATCCCTAAACAAACTAAGAAACTAAATTTGGTAGCATCCTAATTATAGCATACCAACAGTTATGGTTAAAAAAAAATGAGATGATAAAGAGCATCTACTGTGGGCAAACCACCTCCTTAGACAAAATTTAGGGAGGAATTGAAAAAACACAACTCCAACCATGCTCTCTATCCACCTTCTAAGATAGGGGAGACCTCTAGGAGCTCCTAAATCTGAGGAGAGAGAAAAAAACTCATAGTGGCTCCCTATAGTTAAATGCTGCTTTACTTTAATACTTTTTAAACTTTTATTTAATGTTGAGAGAGAGAGAGAGAGACTCAGTTAAAAAAATAAAAACATTAATGACTCCCTAAACTATGGAGTATGGTTGGAGTTGAAATTTGATAGAGAGCTCCTAAAATAGTTTTCTAGTGTTTTTAGCTAAATTTTAACTAAAAATTAGGGAGCATGATTGTAGATGCTCTCTAATACAACCTGAATAGTGTTGTAATACAGTGAAGTTGTGGGATAGTTAGACAGACATGGTTTTGTGGTTCCGCATATATGTTGATAATACAAGATTCAAGGATTATAATTATAACAAGCACAAAATAGGCAGGATTTAAAATTGACTAATGTGTGTGGACTGTATTAAGGTTTGTAAGTAATAGTGCCTATACTTTCCCCCAAGGTTCAGAACAACTACCTGTGTACTCTTTTGAGTTCAAAGATGATGACTTACTTGATGCTTGCATTGTGAGAAATCAACGCTCGTACTAATTTTCTCCATGCTTTAATTGAGCATCGGATGTTAGGACAAGAACTTCTGTTTTAGAATAAGGAAGAATTAGGGATATCTTGAGATGAGAAAGCTGGCTGTGATGCATTTGGAAAGGGATTCAAGTGATATGTAAATGTGTATGTTATATGCGTAGTCTGATTTCTACTAATTAGGATATTTACTTTCAGATTTCATAGTTCTTATTAAACAAAGGGGATAACTTTTGAATGACTATTGAAACCCAAAATTTTCCTCAGAAAATCATCTTCAAATTCATCCCGTTATATGTGTAGAGAAGGGGTTGTTTGCCTTGAGATAGAGATCCATGAATAGATTTCAGTATAAGGAGAGGAGTTAAAAGAAACGTTAACTTATTTCTCTCCAGAAAGTAGTCAAGTCCATTTCTACACATCCTATCAGGGCAATGGAGAAAGTAACTGCTCCAAGTTAACTTACAAAGTAAGGCTGCAGACAACACTATCAAATCATAACAAGTGTTTAGCTGGAGACGTTAATGGGACAATCTCTTACATTCACGTAAATACTACGGGATTTGGAAGGGTACTAAAGGAACATCTTTTCCTTGGGATTAAACTGACCAACCATACAAAAATTTGAGGGTGGTTGATCATTTTAATTCCTATATTTTCAATGTGACAGGGTGGTCCATAAACAGAGAGGTGCATAGAGTTGGAAGTTTTGGGGAGATGACTAGTTTTTACTGCATGAAGTCTTTGAAGAAATGTTAGCTAGTAATGATTTAAAATGAATTCAATGGATATAAAATGAGGATACCAAGTCTACTGTCATTCGGTGTGACACATGGGTCAGTCAGTGATGTTCTTCCCAGATTGGAACATATTGTTGGACATGCTTTTCTGTTCATAAGTTGTAAAGGAAAGTAGAAGTAAATTCAATTATTTACATGCTAATTTGGATATGAATTATGAAAAGCAGTTAAGGGGCATTAATTGAGATAAAAGAATTTAAGTGGAATCTTTACTATTGGTTGCCTTTTTCTTGCACTGATTTTTTGGGTCTGGAGTAGGGTTAGAGTGAATGCTTTAGAGAGTTGGAGCTTCTGACACCGATAAATTGCATCTTATTGGTTTCAGTCCAAACTGACCGTTGGAACTTGGATTAAACTTTCTTCTCATTGTCTATCATACATTGCTCATATTTTTCTAAATTCTGAGATTTACAGCTGTCCAATCAAAAAAGTGTTAAAAATTATAGCTTTAAAGTATGCTCAAGTTGTACTTAGTTACAATAGCCTGTGCCTGTAAGGTTTTCCGGTTGTATATTTAGTTCTATTTCATGCAACTAAGTTTTCAGATGTGATAATGCCTTACTTTTGTCATTAGAAAAATATATTGATCGTCTGTTTTTTCCCCAAACGACTGTGTCTGCAGATATGATCCTCGAAAGCGTATAACAGCTGCACAAGCTTTAGAGCATGAGTACAGCTTCTTGTCTCTGATATCTTTTGTATTATGCTTGTTATTCTCTCGCTCCTTTCCTTTCCCTCCTCCCCCTTTGGATGGCATACTTTCTGAGCTTTCTTATTTTGTATATAAGCTGATATATATACGAATGTTTTTATGGTTATTCTCCCTAGATTTTTGCTTACAAATTGTCATAATGGTCGAATAAGAAACATAGACTTAATTAAGCTTATTTTACTTTCAACTACGGAGTCATAAAAAGAACAAGAACATGTAAAATGGGTAGTATTGGTTGGGCTTCTAATAGCAAGTGGTGTTTTGGGGATTCTAATATTTAGTTCATTCCCCAAGCTTAGCAATGGGGTCACTTAGTAAGTTTTATAAAAACGTGAATTATTTTCATAGACAAATTATAGTCTGGGGTACCTGCTGTAAACAAATTATTTGAAGAAACTTACAGTTATGTGCTAAGAATTTTGATACTCTTATACATGAGTTGTCATGAGCAACGGAGTACTGCTTTCTAAAAACCTTATATTTTGTTTCAGGTATTTTCGTATTGAACCTCTACCAGGGCGCAAGTAAGGTTTTCTTCTTCTTTAACTTTTCCTGCCACCCCCCCATGACCCCCACCCCGGGCCTCTTTTATTATTTTATTATTTTTATTATTTATTATTTTTATTATTTATTATTTATTATTTATTTAATATAAAATTTTAATTTTTATACCTTGGATCTTGTCCCTTGTGATATGCTCACCATTTTGAGTCTCTTTATTTTACAATTCTTTGACAACATTTTCATGAATACCAAAGAAGAATAAAGAGAAAAAAGATTGAAAAGGAGAACTTGTATTAGATGCTATTGTATATTCCGCCCATGTTCCCTATTTTGACCAGGTATTTGTGATATCAATGATCAGTGCATTGGTGCCCACCCAAGGAGAGAAAGTAGTAAATTATCCTACTCGTCCAGTAGACACAACCACAGATTTTGAAGGGACAACTAGCATTCAACCTTCACAACCGGTATGCTTACATGGTTTTACAACTAAATGGGTAGAGTCTTCTGTTCTAAAGCTGCAGTTGTTTAAGAGAAGGCCTAGTAATATTCAATGCTTTTTGCCAAAATTTAGTTGGAATTTGAGACAAATGGGAGTGAAAGGCAGAATTAAAAAATGTAATGGAGGGCTACTCAATTGTGTAGTCTACTGATTCAGGAGTGTCATATATATTTTAAAATGATTTACTCTTGAAAGAATTTTAATCATGGATATTAATTTCAATGTGTTGGATGTAGAACAAGAAAATATGATGGTGTTGCTATTCTGTAAATTACAGTGGATAATATATTGTTTAGAATGCCGAATCAGCACATTTATTTTTGTTAGATGCATAAACTTAAAGTGGTCACCTTTTCCTCTTGTGACTTGCGAAATACAAATCTTCTGTTAAGAAGATATGGATTAGAAAATTAAATTGATGGGTTTAGATATATTTTATAAAAACAGATGCATGGAAACCAGTTTCATTGGTTTTTCAAGGTCTAATTGGTTAAGTGATTGTCTATGAATTTTTTTTTTAATATATAATTTTTTAATTTAATATTCTGATGTTTCTTACCTTATGCTTCATTAACAAATGGACATAATTTTGTTTCTTTACATAAATGAGTGTTGCTTAAGTTGATGTGCTTGTTGAAGGGAGATGCTTTTAGTTTAGTTCAATGTCTGTATGCCAGAACTTGGAACCTTTGTATATTCATATTCTCTTTCAGTTGCTGGTCGGCTGCCAACTTGTCATTATTTTATTGAATTTGGTGGGACATGTATCGATATTAAATTTTAACACGCATATTGTTGCCATCTTGATATCTACATTACAATTAATTGTACCACATTTTCTTTCCTCCCTTTCCTTTGATTTAATTGTTATTGAGAAGACAGAGATTCACAATAGAATTTTATTCAACTATTGATCTGCTATAAATTACGTCCTTGCATTGAACAAATTCGTACTTTTGAGTCATTTACTACATATTATGAGTGTACTGCATAAAAAATAACATGTTTTAATATAGAGAACATGGGAAGTCTCGCATTTCAAGCTTTATACTCTAGGGGATGTGTGCATGCTCATCTGATTATCTGGACCAGGTATCGTCTGGAAATGCAGTATCTGGAAGCATGTCAGGTGCTCATGTAGGGATGAACAGATCCATGCCCAGGCCGATGCTTAACATGCAACGAATGCAGCCTCAGGGTATGACTGCTTATAACCTTGCATCTCAGGCAGGGATGGGTGGTGGAATGAATCCCGGTGGCATTCCAATGCAGCGTGGTGTATCCCAGGCCCATCACCAACAACAGGTATATTGCGATGAGTCCTAAATTGTTTCAATGTAGAAGTGTTGCTTCTTTCGCTTGATACATGTTGATATTATTTTTGTTTCTTTTTTCAATTACAGTTGAGAAGGAAAGATACTGGGATGGGGATGGGATACCCTCCACAGCAGAAATCCAGACGTTTCTGAGGAATACTGCAGCTAGTTCTTTAGTTGCAATGGCTGTTCTGAAATTCATGAAGGTTAGTGTTTGTTTGGATGCTTTGCGTGAATAATAGAATGACTAGTCGAAGACACTTTAATATGTTAAGCATTTAGGCTCTGTCATTTTGGATAATTTATTTGTGCATGAGGTTATGGTGGAAGTGATAGATAGCTTAAGTTCAATCTTATAAATATCTGAACTTATTACAACCGGAAAAAGAAAAAAAAAAAAAAACTGAACTTTCAAGCTATGACATTTCACAACCTATATATTAGACTATCTGCCCCTTACCTAAAATCCTTCTTATCTTATTCTTGCATTTCAAGTCTTCCGAAATATGAAGATTGAGGACAACAAAGTAGTTCTTATTCTGTCTGAACTGGAATGCTGTAGCGGAAATTTTGGTTCTTCTTGGACTACTGGTTACTGCAGTGGGATGAAAATTTCAGTTACTGCAATCTAACAGGGGCTCGTGTAGACGTGTACAGTTATGACTTGATTTCTGTACAAGTTTGTTGTGAACCAAGCAGAAAGTTAGCTAGACAGCATTGTATGGCTGCCACATTGCTGAGTTACTTCTAAGTATTTATGCATCCTCACTAATAGAGAAAACAGGAGAAGGATGGTAGGAGAGTATAGGAAGGAACGCATTTGTTTGGATTAGACCCCCATTAACTAGGACTCCTGTTACATATATGTATCTTAAGAAGAATAGTGTTATTTAGAGAAAAAAATTGTATTGTTTTCTTCTAATTAACGTTATTTTTTATCAATTAATAAATTTCTTACTTTCAGTGATCCGTATGCATGCCTTGAGCAGCTGGCCTCAAATTATTTCACCACCCTATTCAAATCAAAAAATGACATTCTAGCTTTGGCCGGTATCTAAGACTGACATTCAGATTGATTTTCAGGTTATTAAGTAGTAATAATCAAAGATTAGAATGAAGAAGATTAGATTTGATAATAAAATTACAAAAAAAATTTGTTTCTTTTTGGTGAGTGAAAAATTCTTCTAGGGCCTGAAATAGCAAAATTTTGAACGAGGGCAATAAAAGTTTGGTGGTTTCATCGTTTTATGATCAACAAAAAAAAAGACAAAAGAAACGCGTACTTGATGTAGCTTGTAACTAAGGAGAGAGACTTCCATGAAATGGTGATGGCACTATGTTGCTATCCGGGACAATAACGCTATGGTAAGCGTGGTAACTAAGTTTTTCTCATAGCTGAGAGGCGCCCAGTCAAGATTGCCACTATATGTGATATTGTGAGCTCTAAACCCTCTGCCTCTCCAATTTTTCTTCCACCCAAGTCTCCCTCCAAGTTCAAGACCAACACCCTCCCCATCAACTTAATGAGCTCTCCAACCCTAAACCCCTAACCCCAAAATTACAGTTCTGAAACTGAAACTGCATTTGTCATCAAAATATCACTAATGCTAACTTAAGGCTGACGACCTGCCACATGTGAGTACTAAGATGTCTCGTTTCAGCCCTTGTTAATTTATAAAAGAAAAAGATTTTTTTATTTTTAAAAAAGGGTGTAAAGGAGCTTTAAGAAGGCAGAGCCACATACATCCTAAATGATGTGATGTTCACTTCTTATTACAGTAAATGCGTTTTGGTACTTTCATTCTCTGTACAGTTATGAACTATTGGAATCTAAACAATCAAATTCTGAAGCCTTGCATATCCATTTGAGCCATGGATTCCAACTGCTTGGAAATTGACACAAAGGGAGAGTGCGGCCCTTATGTGTGTTGCGTTTAATGTCACTCGTAGCTTGGTGAAAAATAAAATAAAATAATGTAAAGTCTAAAAAAAACGATATAATTTCAACTCATCCATTGTGGAGGGAGGAGCTAAAGTATAGACCCAAATTTTTCACGACTGGAATGAGTTAGATTTCAATTTCCAAACTTTGTGCATGCATTTTGGCATTATTTTCATGTATAACCAATAATTTTCTATATAATTGGTTATGGTAATTAATCCTTAAGACCCTGCGTGATTTTAACTCAACCTATTGCCAATTTAGTCAAGGGGTATAAGTAATGATGGGTATTGAAGTCAAACAACAAAGCATCATAACACAAAATGAACAAGATGAATACAACCCAAACTTGTAAATATCCTGTAGCACAAAGGAAAATGAAAACGAAGACTTGTCAGGTGGCACTGTTGGGGGTCTAATTGCAGTCACATGGAAACTGGGTTTCAACAAACTCCTGTTCATTGATAAATAAACAAAGTTAGATGCAGTTGTAGAATGATCTCCAAATCACTTACAAACAGATAGAGAGGGAAACAAAACTGGCTGGATTGCAGAGCCTTCTCTTCTTCGCTCCCTACAATAGAGATATTATGGGACGATTTATGAGGATTCCAGTGAGAACAAGGAAGTCTTGCACCCGATTCCAAATTTCCCTTCTACACCATGTTTCCTTTCTAAGCATTTACAATATCTAAGCGGAAAGATAGCATGAATACTTGCCTGCATGCTATGAATCCACCATGGCAACCCGCAGCCTTGCTCAAAGTCCCAACACAAATGTCAACATCTCTTTCACAATTGTACTGCCCAGCCACTCCGCCACCATTTTTGCAACAAACAAATGTTCCACAAACAAATGTTACATGAGCCTGAGTCAAAGAGAATATTTTCTTTTTGAAAATACCTATAGGATGGCTTAAAACACTAAAAGAGTAAAGTATGCGTTTTGAGTAGTCAAGAGTAATACAGTAATATATAAAAACACGCCAAAGGGATTGATACGATGTATCAATCTTCTACAGTACAGAACATATAAACAAATAAAAACACAGAAGTTATTTTACGTGGTAAAATCCCACCTCTGGAGAAAATCCACGGGGCTTGATAGTTCAAGGAAAATCCACTATAGAACGATGACTACAAGAAGTATACAAACTTGTCATAGACACTCTAGACAACGTGTTGAAATGAAAAAAATTCATTGACAGCAAATTAAATATTGGCCCAAGTTTAAAGAAGTTGGGCTCATAGCTAAAATGGTTTTGTGGACTTGTTGCTAAATTGTTCTAGGCCCAAATGAATTAATATTAATATTTTTACAAAGAAAATATTAACGTGCTGAAAGCAGTATCAGAACATGTACGTTGAGGGGGTGACTGTAATGGGAAGTTACTCCCACCCACACAGTACGTGAGGCCATAACTGGCTCCACTCTGTCAGTTCCTCTAAGTCTATAAAAAGGGGCTAAAGGAGGCAAAGAACACAGAAGAGAAAAAGCACCAAACTGCTGCAGAAATACACAGAAGAAAAAAAGAAACACCGAACTGCTGCAGAAATCCAAAGAATATAAGCAAGCAAAAGAGATACGAAGCTCTGTCACAATACCACTGAGAAGGTATAAACAAATTCATTTAAGTATCCTTTATGAACAACTGACTTGCAGGTAAAAAAATATGTATGTGAGGCCATTGTACAGAAGCCTGAACTTCCTCCATGTTTGATATCAAGAAATGTATCATATCAACAGAGACCTCAGCAGGGGAAAAATGTGAACAAATCCTCCCAAATTGGCAATAATTATGCTACTTACACAAAGAGAGCTCTCACAAGGACCTCTCTGTTGTGAATTACAGATGGGCTTCTACAAGAACCCCACTGTACAAGTGCTGTGAACATGTGGTACTCAGAGAAGACCTTGCGAGTGTTCTTGAGTACCAAAAACAGAAAATATCAACGGTTCAGACGCTTTGTTACATGCTCAACCCACCTTCAGCAGAGCAAAATTCCAAATCTGTAGATTGGAGAAAGAACAGGTAGCAAAACGTGCTGCAAATGGAGAAAATCAATAACTCTATTTTAGTCTCACCCATTGGCATAAACAGAAGAAAATATATTAAAGGAGATGTAGAAATTACTGAGTGCCAGAAAGCTTACAAAAACTGATGATTCACACCCACGTTCTGTGCTTCAAAATTTGCCAACAAAGAAAAAATCCCCAGCCAGATAGCCCAAGAAAATTATTAAGCCAGCACTCCTCTGTAGCAAATTGCAAACATCATAAAAGCTTCTCACTTTGTTGCTGGCAAAACATGAAGCAACTAAGACAAAGCAAAGCCAGCACCTCAATTGGCAGTATGATGGCCCTCTCAAATGATGTGAGTCTGCAAAGGGAAATATGCAAAGCCTTAGAAATTCCAATCAAATTGGAAAGAAAAGAAGGCACAAAGCATCAGCAAGCAAAAAAAACAGCCAAAAAAAAAAAAATGGCTCACCAAGAAGCCTCCTGTGTTGCGGCTGTTGAAGAACCCAAAAGCAACATAAGCCAAGAACAAAGAAAGCCTTCCTGTCAAGTCAATACAAAACCAAAGATGAGAATTTTTTTAATTATCCGAAGGACTCTAAACACATAATGGGTGAAGACCAAACCCATTTTGGTGGAAGTCTGCCACAAGTACATAGGAAACAACAAAAAGCCAAAAAAAAGGTCAAGCATGGATTCGTGGCTTTACTTTGAGATTAAAAAGTGGGAGAAGCTTCAGCTATGAAGTTGGTACTGCCAAACTCAGCAAAATACACAAATAGCTCTTTGGCTTGTGCATGTTGTGTTAGGCAAAGAAACCCAATTCGTGTTGCACATAAGGAAAAGAAAGAAGAATGGCGTACAGGACCTACTCTAAAATAAAAGAGGGTTGAGGTTATGTTATTGTGTCAGAACAAAAAAATACAGAGTTGGGAAGGCCAAGGAGAGACCAGCAAAAGCAAGGAAGATGAAAAGAAACAAAAAGAAAATTGCCTTCTTGTCAGACCAAAAATGCACAAGTAAGCAGCACAAGTCACCAAGACAAATAGCCACACAAAAAGCCGCCTCCTCCAAAGTTGAGGCTCCAAAGCCTTCTCTTCAAGCCAGAGCAATTGAAAGCCAAGCAACAAGAGTTTAGGAAAGAAGGAAAAAGACAAAAAGAAGAAAAGTAGCAAATAAAGAATAATAAGCTCTGTACTTCTTTTTGGTTCAAAAGCTCTATATTTCTTTTGACAAACAGACGACGCCTTTCAAGTTTCCCAACTTTAAACTAATAATTTAATAGGCTATAAGGTCTAACTCTGATAGAAAGGAGCAAAGGAAAGGACCAACCTTGTTTTGATATCGCTTTGGTTTTGGCGTTTCAAACTCAAAGCTCTGAAGTGATTATGGCTAGCGGGTAGCTGAAGAGATATAGAAATTGGTCCAGTTTGAGTTTAATTTGAACTACTCCGGATAAAGATGGGAGTAACTCAGTTTGAATTGATCTCTACTACTCCAAATAGATATCGGTTTTGGTTTCACTTGGCAGCTAGCTCTCAAAGCCTCTTTGACGTGGGCTTTTTGTTTATGGGCCAACTAATGGAAATGTCAAGACCTGAAAACAAATTGATGGGTTGACAAAACAAATTACCCATTAACTCTCAAAAGCCCAAAATATTTTATAGGTGGTCCAAATAAATTATATGGTTCATGGATTAATCATTAAAAACCATATGTGAGTAAATTAATGGGCTCTTTAAAATGCCTTTTAATTTTCTTTGGACATTAACAATAAAGATGGTACAAAACCATTCCAAATTTTCTCATGGGTCATCTACCCTGCAAATTTCAATGAGATCAAATTCAAATCTCTTAAATATACAAATTCTTTCCAAGGGTCATTTATTCTTTGAAAGTCCAACCAAATTTTCTGAACTACATCCGGTTTGATTCCGCCAAGGATACGTAGGCATTTTGAAAATTCAATCCAGATACGACCGCAAGCCCAAACAGAATCCCTGGTGTCCTTAACCAAATTCACCCCAAACACTTTTCCAACCACAAAATCAAATTGAATCCCTAGTCCAACCACATTCATCCAAATTCCATAAAGTATTTCTCATACCACAAATTCTTTCAAAGGGTCATTCATTCCTTGAAAGTCCAATCAAATTATGTGAGAACTACAAAAGGCTTGATCCCCAAAATGGGGTATGTAGGCAATCTAGGGTTCCCTGGATGTAGCCGTAACATCAAGTAAATTCCATTATTTATTTCATTATTTATATTGGAATCAAAGGGTTTTCTCTTTCCAAAGAGATTATAATTAAGAGATATTTTTATCTTGAATGGGTCGTACTCAATTAAACAATAAAAACTCTTATTTGTAAATAAGAGTGAGATTATGTTGGGTGAATTTTTAATTACTTTATTACACTTTTTATCAAACACAACGTACCAACTTCTTCATAACTCAACTTCTCGCGGGATTTCTCCTTCTCTCCTTATGTTGAATCCGATTCTTGACGCGATCGATCCAAACTCACCGGAGGTATGAGAACCTTGTAACTTATGCAAATGAATGCAAATAAATGCAAGGACAAATCACCAAGATAATCTTACTATTGATGATTTATCTTTATGAACAATAAAGCTTGGCAACTTTCTTTTGTGTATATGAAAACTCAAGAAATACTCTAGTCGTTGAAAGTTGTTGTAAAAGAATGAAACCAAGCCTTGCTTTTATAATGGTTTTCAAAACTGAAAACAAGATCAATTAGTTCCTAATCAACAGATTAATTTTCCAAAATCAAACTAATTGATTTCAAATCAAAGAAGACTTTTAATATTCAAAACTGGAAAGCAAAGTATAAAATAAATCAATCTTTCTTAAAATAAAAAGTTTTCTTAATCATAATCTTAATCAGATTGTGAGTTTAAAATAATACTTAAAATACCACAATCAGGATGCATGATTGAATGAAGAATTTACCTTAGTGATCGTTGGTTGACATATAAGCCTTCAGAGCATATCTTGGAATTTTGACAACCACCATCACAACTAATTTACCATCTATACTTAGTCTAAGTTGTCTCTAGGAAATGCCAATCACAAAATCAATACTAACAACCTCCCCCTTTGGCATTTCCTAGACAAAATACCTATTACAACTCATAATAAATTGCATGGATTTAACAACTGAAATCCTACTCTAAACTCCAAGCTCTGAATCCTTGCACATTATGAAACAACAAAACCAGTGAAGCATGTGGGAGAAGAAATGTAATTCAAAACAAAATTACAACATCACTCCCCCTTAATTCTATAGCGCAATCTCTCCCCCTTCTTATCATAATTGCACACAATCATCTCTCCCCTTTTTTGTCAGGAAATCCAAAGGATAAGGAAAGAACATAAGGGAGCATATATAATAGCACATATAATAGGAAAACAAATCAGTGTAGAGATTAACCAATGAAGTATTTAAGGTGCTTTATCTTGTTGTGGTTGTGGGTTGCTCAACATGTATGGTTACTTGAAAGCACTACTAAGGAAGGCACTTTTGATGTCCATTTGGCTTGACAAGTGACAATGAGCAGTAGCCTCACCCATTCTAGATGTGCAATGGGTGTAATAGTCTCATCTTTCATAGCCAAGATCCATTTATCATCTACAAGAACATCATAGACATTTTTAGGTTGAATCATGGAAAAATAATACAAGAGACTTACCTCTTTATATACGTGTCTGTTAGGCTTCATTTGGTCATACACATTCCAATTATATCAAAAGAGATAGGCTCGTGAATTTGTACTTCCAAGTTTGAAAGTGATACAATTGATAACAATATAGACGTCTTGAGGAATGGTTTACAAGACTTCTTTGTCTTTCAAAATCTAGCTGCACACTTGTGTAATTGAACAATAATTCTCCCCCTAAATATATGCCAAAAATGAAACACAATGATAGCACTCAATAAAAAAGAGATGGAAAATAAGAGGCATATATGTGTGGAAGTAAGAAGTCCCAATAGCAAGCACCAATCTAACAGATGACAAGAGAGCGACAAGAGTAGGTGTTTCATTATATTCCAGCCCTTCAACTTGAGAGTATTCTTGATTTTAATCCTCAGATTCAATGTCTAAAGCTTTCTTCTCCTCCATTATCGAGCATAGGGAGATATGATGTGAAGACTGGGATGAGCAACGGGAAGAAAAATATGGATACACATGGAAACAAGAAGCATAAAATGATACCACATGGGAAAAACAATAAAGCCACAAAAAAAATATATTAATAAATAATAAGCAGTGCTTTAGAAAAGAGAACGAAACCACAAAGACATCAATTAAAATACATAGAATCACCAATTACTATGCTTAATAAGACCCCACGACTCCTCCTTCATTCATGCCAAAAATGAATTCATGGGTACGTGCCAACACTATGCATATGGATAGACAAGCAAAGCCAATACCAATATCTGTTTAGAAGCATTTGAAGGAAAGCCTTTCAGGATCTAAGGCACATCAAATCACAAAGGTTTAATCAAACACAAGGATTATAAAATGGAGGATCAAAAGTATTTGTAAGAAATAAAGTCCATAAAATGAGTAAATATCACAGCCGTATCACGTGTTATGTGACTAAACTTGCTTAATAACAAAGAAAAATTCCAACCAAGCACAAGCCAAGAGCATAGAATAAACGCATACAAAATGCATATAGAGGTCACCACTTTCACCTTTTATCTTATTTTATTTTATTTTTATTTTTTTAAAAGCTAACTTTATCAAGCTTTCTACAAGACCCATGTAACGGGTGTTAAATCAATGTGCTCAAGTCAGTTGACTTTAAGACAATGGGTGTTAAAGCACCCCTAGGATGTACTAACCCGAGTCATGTAGGCTACAAAGAAGAACAATGTGTACAAGATCAAGGCTTTTTGACGCGAACCTCAACGTTGGTTAGACAAGAGGCCCGGTTACTTGGCAACGATCAAACACTTATTTTACTTTACTTTTAATTAAAGAGATGTTATAAATTTGTGAGCACAATAGCAAAAAGTACAATGCAAATCTAGTATCAAGACAAGGGCAATGTGAGGATTCATTCAACATTATTAAGCAAGATTAAAGTGTATGTGCTATATGTGAGACATGAGATTTAATATAAAGAGCATTTAATTGACCTTATAAAAAACAAAGACAGTCGAGAACCATTCACATAAACCCAATATTAATCTGCCGAAGGTGATCCAACGCCAAAAATCCAATCTAAGATCAGCAAAAACTTCCTGACATCAGTAGGATTGATATCGCTTATCAATCCCTGCACATGCTAAACAAAATACTTAGAATTTAATCCAATTTCAAAAACAGAGAAGATAATAGCTGGAGTCTTTTGGCATGCATACAGACAATTATTCAAAAGAACAAATACCTAGAGACTTTCTGAGAGTGTCAAATCAAAGATTATCCAAAGGTTTTGCAACAAGATATTTAAGATCCAAATTTTCTAAAGCAACGGGTTCATGCACAACATTAGTGGAGAAAAACATACAATTATGATTTTCCTTTTTCCTCCAAACTAACTTTGTCTTAGCTGACGGCAAACAATGAAAAGAAGAAAGTTTGGATAAGCGGTTTACCTCTTTCATAAGATTTGAAATCTTATGTTGGATACTTACTTTTCCACCCATGACATGAGAATTTGAACGAACAAATTCGTTTCAAAGCTTATTGCATCTTGGTCTTATGTGCCCACGAGTTACACAAAAGTGACAAATTGGAATGAATTTCTTGACTTCATGAGCGGTAGAAGGTTCAACAGGTGAAGAGGATTTAACAAACTTTATTTTAAACACAGCGGAAGACTTATTACTTGGTTCAAATCCCAAACCACGTTTATCACCTTCTCTTCTTCCCATGCTAATCATTCTGTCGACTTTTTCTGCACCAATAGTCAAAGCAATAATCCTTTCTTTTAAATTTTTAAGTTCAAGTTCCAGGTTTTGTTTATCAGTGGACAAGGAGACAAACTTTGTTTTAAACACAGCGGAAGACTTATTACTTGGTACAAATCCCAAGCCGCGTTTATCACCTTCTCTTCTTCCCATGCTAATCATTCTGTCGACTTTTTCTGCACCAACAGTCAAAGCAATAATCCTTTCTTTTAAATTTTTAAGTTCAAGTTCCAGGTTTTGTTTATCAGTGGACAAGGAGACAATTAACATGTGTTGGTTAGTGCATTTTTTCTCTAAAAATTGAATTTTTTCGTTCACACCTGTACTTACCATTTTGGGAGCAGTATCAGAGGATGGCAGCTAGTTAGCAATCCTTCTTTTTTCCAGTTTTAACACAGCAATAGTTTTGACGAGTTCTGCATTCTGTTTGCTGAGTTTCTGAGAGGCAGCCAGCAAATCATCATATTTGTCCAGCACAAATTCAATATCCAATCCTTCATCATCATTTTTCTTTGATGCTTCGTCCAGACTAACAGTGGTAATGAGAGTAACGGTATTCTCTTCACTTTTAGATTCTGACTCATTGTTTCTCCATGTTGCATTCCATGCCTTAGTTTTGCTATTCTGTTTTTTCATTGTATTGTCACATTCAGAAGCTATATGTCCATACCCTTCGCACTCAAAGCACTTGGTTTTCTCTTCAGAATTTCTCTTTTTAGTAAACCTGCGAGATTTAAAGCTTCCATAAGCAAGATCAGAATATTTATTTTTTGAATTTGTACCTGATTGAGTTTTCGAATCATGAATCTTGAGTTCTGGCTCTTGAAGAACTTAAATTGTCGTGAGAGAAAGGCAAACTCTTTTGCATTAAATTCTTCATTTTGATGATCATCTTCCTCTTTATTCACCACGTTGAAGGCAACACTCTTCTTCTTTTTAGGGGCTAGATGTTTCATCTCATAGGTTTGAAGAGAGCCTATGAGTTCGCTCACTTTCATGGTGTTTAGATCCCTAATCTCCTCAATGGCTGTGACCTTCAGTTGGAACCGTTGAGGCAACGATCTCAAAATCTTTTTCACGACTCTATCTGCTGAAATTTTTTCACCTAAGTTTGAACAAGCATTCACAATAACACACAATTTACCATAAAACTCAGAAAACATTTCATTATCATCCATCACCAGTGTTTAAAACTGTAGGTTGTATAATTGGAGCTTGGTGCCTTTTACTATGTCGGTTCCTTCATGAGTTACTTGCAAAATATCCCAAGCTTCCTTAGATGTATCACAACCTGAGATGTATTCAAATTGATCAGGAGAAACTGCAGTAAATAAAGCGTTTAACGCCTTTTGGTTATTGGTACTGTGTGTGACGTCTACATTTGTCCATTCCTCTCTGGGTTTAGGAACTGTGTGTTCTTCATCTCCTTTTCCAGTTATTTTTGTAGGTTCAGAAAATCTATGAACCACAATATTCCAGACACGTTCGTCAAAGGACCATAAGAAAGATTTCATTTTAGCCTTCCAAGCACCATAGTTGTACCCATCAAAATATGGTGGATGCACAGTTGAGCCTGCGGCACGCTCCATCCTGAGGTATGTTAGATCCTGCTGAGAATGTTTAGTAACCTGCTCTGATGCCAATTGAAAATACCTATAAGATGGCTTAAAACACTAAAAGAGTAAAATCTGCGTTTTGAGTAGTCTAGAGTAATATAGTGATATATAAAAACACGCCAAAGGGATTGATACGATGTACCTCTACAGTACATAATGTATAAACAGATAAACACACAGAAGTTATTTTACGTGGTAAAACCCCACCTCTGGGGAAAATCCACGGGACCTGATAGTCCAAGGTAAATCCACTATATAACGAAGATTACAAGAAGTATACAAACTTGTCCTAGACACTCTAGACAACGTACCAACTTCTTCGTAACTCAACTTCTCGTGGGATTTCTCCTTCTCTCCTTATGTTGAATCCGATTCTTGACGTGATCAATCCAAACTCACCGGAGGTATGAGAACCTTGTAACTTATGAAAATAAATGCAAGGACAAATCACCAAGATAATCTTACTCTTGATGATTTATCTTTATGAACAATAAAGCTCAGCAAATTTTTTGTGTGTATATGAAAACTCAAGAAATGCTCTAGTGGTTGAAAGTTGTTGTAAAAGAATGAAACCAAGCCTCGCTTTTATAATAGTTTTCAAAACTGGAAACAAGATCAATTAGTTCCTAATCAACAGATGAATTTTCCAAAATCAGACTAATTGGTTTCCAATCAAAGAAGATTTTTAATATTCAAAACTGGAAAGCAATGTATAAAATAAATCAATCTTTCTTAAAATAAAAAGTCTTCTTAATCATAATGTTAATTAGATTGTGAGTTTGAAATAATGCTTGAAATACCACAATCAGGATGCATGATTGAATGAAGAATTTACCTTAGTGATCGTTGGTTGACATATAAGCTTTCAGAGCATATCTTGGAATTTTGACAGCCACCATCACAACTAATTTACCATCTATACTTAGACTAATTTGTCTCTAGGAAATGCCAATCACAAAATTAATACTAACTTTTTATGACTATAATGTTGGCGTGACTTGTGGACCATTAACTTTCTTTCCTTACACACCAAAGATTCCAATTATAATTATATTTGATTTACTTTAATTCCTAATTTCCTACTGTAAATAGAAATAGGAATTTATTATTTACTTGCCTATTAAAGTTTCGTTGTGTTATAAATATGACCTCTTACAAGGAGAAGAATACACAGAAAATTCTCACAAATAAATATTCTCTCATAATTCTCATATTTTAGCATGGTATCAGAGCTGCGATCTTGGAATTACTGACTCTAGTTTCCAACCCCCGCCGCCGCTATGGGGGTGGTTGATTTTTTAACCCTCATGGAGGTACCACTACTAACTCTTCTCCTTCTTAACCAACCATAGTCAAGTTGAGTGCCCAGGTGGCTTAGCTCCTACAGATGAAGACTTCAACCCCGAACTCGATCTTGAATCAGGATCCTATTTTGACAACCTCGACCTCAACTACGATGACGACCTCGACCCCGACTACGACAACGACGACCCCGACTCCAATGAAGACCCTAACCCAGAATCTGTCTATGATTCAGACCCAAATTCAGACTCCGACTCTGACCCTGACTCAGGCTCAGATCCCGATCCGGATTCCTACTAAACTTGTATCCTATGCATCTTTCGCTGCACAAATTATAATTTCCCAACTAACGACACTGACACATGGACCAGATTGCACATACTGTGGTGATTCGAGACACACTTGTGAGACTTGTTTTAGCTTGCATGGTTACCCTAATGGTGGGCTACTCTTAAAGATCAAACACAACCTGATATGACCCGTAATGATACTGGTTATGGATTCCATACTTCAGATAAGAGTGACTCCACGAGCTGGATAATTGATTCTGATGAAACTGATCATATGACGTTTGATCCTGATGATTTTCTGAATACGACCCAACCCCGACGAACTTGTATTGCTAACTCCAATAGAGTTACCTATCCTGTGACAGGGGCTGGCACTGTTGCACTCTCATCCTCTCTCTCATTATCTAATAGTTTACTTGTTCCATCTTTATCCAATAAATTGATGTCAGTTAGACAGCTTACTGAACAATTGAATTGTTGTGTACTCATTTACTCAAGTTTTTGTTTGCTTCAAGATATTCACACTAAGGAGATTTTTAGTCGTGGTATTAAGATAGGGGGGCTACATTATGTAGATAACTTTAGTCCCGGCATGGCTAACAGTGTGACGCATCTCTTTGATAGTAAACAAAAGCAAATTTAGTTGTGGCACTACCGATTGAGACATCCGTCTTTTAGTTATATGAAACATCTTATACTAGATTTATTCTCAAGTTTCAAGGACTCCAACTTCACATGTGATACTTGTATTTTGGCCAAAAGTCACCGTGTGCCCTATCTGTCGAGTACGAACAAGTGTACTACTCCGTTTACATTAATTCACTTTGATGTATGGGGACCTTCACCTATCACTGCTCCTTCTGGCGTTCGATGGTTTGTCATATTCATAGATGTTTGTACACGAATGACATGACTTTATTTGCCGAAGAATAAAAATGAAGTGGTTTTCCCTTTTCAATCCTTTCACAAACAGATGAAACTCAGTTCAATTCTCAAATACAGATTCTTTGCTCAGACAATGGTGGAGAATTTGTCAATCATGACTTTCATGCTTACTTCCAATAACATGGAATTATCCATGAGATGACTTGTCCCCAAACACCACAATAAAATGGTGTTGCTGAACGAAAGAATCGACATTTGCTTGAAACACCCCGAGCGCTTCTGATTGATGCTCATGTTCCTCACCATCACTGGGATGATGTTATTGTCACTGCAGTTCACCTGATCAACCGTATGCCTTCTGGTGTATTGACCTTTAAAACTCCCTTACAAGTGCTTGCGCAACACAGACCCCTGCCCTCTGTTTTGGTATTCATACATCGAATCTTTACATGTGTGGCTTTCATTTATTTCCACAAAAATCAACATAGCGAACGTGATCCATGTGAGCTTCGTTGTGTTTTTGTGGGTTATGTCACTCATCAGAAAGGCTACCGCTATTATCAAATTCTTACCCGACGTACCTATGTCACTTTGGATGTGACCTTTTTGAAATCTGAGATGTTCTTCCATGACTCATCATCTAATTCTACACTTCAGGGGGAGATACGAAGTAAAGAACAGAATTGGAGCAACTTGGAAAACGAAGAAATTCTCTTTTATATATATACAAAAATGATCGATCGTCCCGAGTTTGGAGCACGAGATTACTCTCTGCTGAAAAGCGATCAATCGCCTGACCCACCGGATCCCTGAGAAGATGTTTCTAATCCAAGTCCCACGCCTGCAGACAATACAGAACAACAAGATGAAGACCCCCTATCTAACTCAACAGTACCAACGAACCAATCTCCTGAGAGTATCCTTGAGGTAACTACTCCTACTACACTAGTGAATTTAGAGGATAAATCTATTGGATACCAATTAACTTTCAAGCAGAATCGTGGAAAGTCACCAAATCGTTATTCACCTGATATTGGCAAGACATCAAAGTATCCAATTGCGAATCATGTATCCACTAAGACTGGAACGGTATGCAAATTACGAAAGGCGTTGTATGGACTGAAATAGTCACCACATGCATGGTTTGGATGGTTCACCATGGCAATGAAGAACAATGGTTTCAGACAGTGTAACTCAGATCATACTTCGTTCTTAAAACATTAGAAAAGGAAGGTAACAATTTTAATAATCTATGTTGACGACATGATTATTACCAGGAATGATAAACATGAAATATCTCAGCTACAAGACTATTTGGCTACTAAGTTTGAGGTGAAGAATTTAGGTGGACTCAAATATTTCTTGGGGATCGAGGTGGCCCAATCACAACAAGACATATTTCTCTTTCAAAGGAAATATGTCTTGGACATGTACAGACACAGGAATGCTGGATTGCAAACCTGTAGACACTCTTATTGTTCAGAATCATCATCTTGGAGAATACCTAGATCAAGTTCCAACCAACAAAGAAAGATACCAAAGGTTAGTGGGAAGATTGATATACTTGTCTCATACTCAGCCAGACATTGTTTATGCGGTGAGCTTCGTCAGTCAATTTATGCATTCTCCGAGTGAAGACCATATGAATGCAGTTATTCGGATACTTAGATATTTGAAGTCTGCACCCGGAAAAGGACTTATGTTCTCAAAACAAGGTCATCTGAATATTGATGGTTACACAAATGTAGATTGGGCAGGAAGTATAACAGATAGAAAATCCACATCCGGTTACTTCACATTCATGAGAGATAATTTGGTTATATGGAGAAGCAAGAAACATAAGGTAGTCGGCTTATCCAGTGCAAAAACCGAGTTCAGAGGTATGACCAAAGGAATTTGCGAACTCATTTGGTTAAAGAGGTTGCTTACTAAACTTGGGTATAGACCTACATCTGTAATGAATCTCTTTTGTGGCAACAAGGCTGCAATAGCTATTGCACAGAATCCAATTCAACATGATCTCACCAAACATGTTGAGGTAGATTGACACTATATCAAATAAAAACTCGAAGCTAAAGTGATTCAGTTTCCTTTCGTAAAGTCCAAGGATCAATTGACGAATCTTTTGACAAAGGCAATTTCTAGTAAAGTGTTCCACAATTAACTAGACCAATTAGGCATTAGCGACATCTATGCACTAATCCGAGAGGGAGTGTTGGCGTGACTTGTGGACCATTGACTTTCTTTCATTACACATCAAGGATTCCCATTATAATTATATTTAATTTATTTTAATTCCTAATTTTCTATTGTAAATGGAAATAGGAATTTATTGTTTACTTGCCCATTAAAGTTCCGTTGTATTATAAATATGACCTCCTACAAGGAGAAGAATACTTAGAAAATTCCCACAAACAAATGTTCTCTCATAATTCTCATATTTTAGCATATAACACAACGACACTTGCCTGCCAGTCATGACGGCTCTCTTCCTCATTGTGCAACTTCATCTGTCACACAAAATCAATTTCTAAGCTAAGGCCACAATGAAGTACATATCCAATAAGAAGAGGCACACAAATTTAAAACAAAAGTTTAAGACCTACAACAATGCATTAAGGTGAGTCATGTTGCAATGTCTATAGATGAATATCTCTACAGATTTTTGTCGTTCACCAAGATGAATACCATCTATTTTTTTTTACGCATCGTTCAGTACATTAAAAAAAAAGGCAATTTTTTAATTAGTTAAAGGTGTTTTTCCAGCAGCCAAGAGAGAGCCAACATTTCCTAAAGCTACCATCGAGGCCATATTGACTGCAAATCCTCTAGGACAACGAAGGCAATCCTAGGGAATAAATTGTTGGTGTGAGTCAAAGTCAACGTTCCTATTAGGAATAGAATTTGTATTTTATTGTAATGATCTAATTTGAGTAGAATTAGGAAATTTTGTATATATTTCCTCTTTGTACCCACTCTGTATGTAGATTGAGAGAATAATAAACATATCATTTTAAACCCTAATTACTTTTGAGTTAGTATTAGAGCGGGTTCTGATCCGTCTCTGCAACATCAACCTAAAAAATACATATTTATGTTGCACCTAGCCTATACACCTAAACGTGTGCCGCCAAAACACCCAAGCTTGCACCGTATTATATCTCTTACTGTCATCATCGCCACCTAATCTTCTGTTGCCACCGCCATCTATCACCATGTTAGATGTCACTGAATTTTCTTCTTTTATCCTTATTGTGACAGTTCGTACTGAATCCTCCACCAATCTACCCATGAAATTCAAATTGAATGGATCCAACTATGACATATGTGCTTTGATGATCGAACTTCATGCTACTACACAAGGCAAATAGGGTTATCTGACTAGCAACACTAATGCCCTTGATTCCCAAGACCCACAATTTGGGAAGTGGAAAATTGTTGATGCTACTGTGAAAAGTTGGATGCTACGAACTATGGAACCCGGTTTGTTAAATATGTTTCATACTCTACCTACTGCTAAGGAAATTTGGGATGCTGTTAATAAGATGTTTTATGATGGCTCTGACATATCCCAGCTTTATGAACTGCGGTGACAGGCTACCCGTCTCAAGCAAAAGGGTTGTCCTATCTCTATCTATTTTCCCAAACTTAAGGCAATCTGGCTTGAATTGGACAAGAGATGCCCTTTTCAAATGAATTGTGCTAATGATATGAATAATTTACAGGCTGCTGTTACGGCAGATTGTGTGTGATTTTTTGGCTAACCTTGACGATACTTATGACAATGTCCGCAGTGATATTCTATGGAGTGATAAAGTTCCAAGTATCGAAAATGTCTTTCTTATGGTTCGTTGAGAGGCTCAATGCCAGAATACTATGTTTGGATCCGGCACCAAGATTAGGGAACTTGCTATTGTGTTTGCTTCCAAAAACACTACTATAACTATTTTGTCCCCATTAACAATTTAGAATTACAATATCTCATTAAATGCACTCTTTTTTATTTGATTTGCCATTATGCATCGTCACTTGACTTCTGTAGAAAAAAAACAAACTGAAGTGTGATCACTATAGTGAAAAGAGGCATACTATCAACACCTATTGGGCATTACATGGGGTACCAAATTGGGAGAAGGAACGAAAGCATTTAAAAAAAGAACAACTGGGGGACAAAGCTCATGTGTCTGCTGTTGCCATTTCTGTGGCTGACGTCACCACTGGGCACAACCATCTTACCCCTACTCCTGCTCTGGTAGTGACTGTTGTCTCAAGCACTCCAACACCTTTTGCACCTATGCTGCCTCTAGGTAACTTTGGCAAGGCTTTTCATGCCCATGATACATGCGATACAAGTTGGATTATTGATTAAGGAGCTACAAACCATATGACATATAATTCTACTTTATTCTCTACTACTCTTCTGCCTTATTGTGATCACGTTCTAACTGATAATAATGCTGATGCTCCTGTCACGGGGGCTGGTTCTATACTCTTGACACTTGCTTTACCATTGGACAAAGTGTTACTGGTTCCATCTTTGTCTAGTAATTTATTATCCGTGCCGCAAGTTATTGAGCAGTTAAACTGCTTTGTACTGATGTATCCGTCTTTTATCTTACTATAGGATATCCAGACTCAGGAAATCTTTGGTCGTGGTACTTAAAAAGGAGGGCTTTATTATGTGGATGACGTGGCAACTAGTTGAGTTCTTTGTGCTTGTAGCGCTGAAACTTCTCATCATCGCCGGATTTAGTTGCTACATTGCCGATTTGGTCATGTCTCTTAGATATTTACGACATTTGTTTCCTGCATTATTAAGTGGTGTCAACGAGTTTGTTTTCCAATGTCATACTTGTATTTTAGCAAAGAGTCATCAGGTATCTTGCCCTCCGAGTTGTAATAAATGGTTTATGCCATTTAATTTAGTTCATTATGATGTTTGGGGATCTTCCCCTGTTTCTACAGCCTTGGGAGTTTGCTGGTTTGTGTTATTTGTGGATGATTGCACTCGTATGATGTGGTTATATGAGATGAAAAATAAAAGTAATGTGGTCGACATCTTTTAGCGTTTCTATCATATGACCCAAATTCAATTTATGTGGCTTCCTCGTGGCGGCGCTTCCACTCCACCGCAACTACCAAAGATCCAAGCATGCTCCTCTCCTCCACTAGACCTCTCATCGAATTTGAATAATTGAATAATTAGGATACAAGTGGCGTGAGGCAAACAAAATATTTAACAGACCCATTGAAGGTGGGGGCAATTTATGGGGTTTCCTTGTGTTTGCGTATGTGTTTGTTAATCATCAATAAACAAATTTTTAAAATAAGGCAATAGTTTATGGGTTATATGTAGTTTACCTAAAAGTAAAATTGAAATGTTAACAGAATCTAGCCTATTGAAAAAGAGCCTTGACTTACAGACCAGAAGTCTCATATTCAAATTCTACAACATTATAGTTGTGTACGTGTGAAAAATTCATCTTCTTTATAATTTAGGCTATCATTTGAACTCAAAAGTAAAAATTAAATAAGAAAATTGAATTATTAAATGAGCACAATTGTATGTGTACACATATTTACGAGATATTTTGTAGGCATGCTTGTGTGCGTACACCATACTGATTTATGGTGAGAAAGAGTCACAATACAACTAGTAGTGTGTGAAAGCAGAACAATACAACTAGTAGTGCGTGAAAGCAGAGCGCCCACAGGACCTACCAAAAGACAATGGGACTTTTTTTTCTTTTTTTTTTTTGGTAAAAAACAAATATCAATCAACATACATTAAATGAATGAACTTGATGCATGGGATATTGGATATGTACGACATGACGGCTATGAGCTTCTCCGTTTACGAGTTTCCTTCAAAGAAAACGACAACATCTGCCAAAGCCAATCCAAAATATCTATCTCGGTATTCTCGGCTGACAGTTCCTAATCTTGGCATTCTCTGCTGCTTCAACTTGACCCACCTTCGTTTCTGAAACTTGGGTACGAAGTAAATAAAATAAGGTACAATTAACCAGAACCTCTTCGCATGACCTACTTGCCAACCCAACCTTTATAAAACCTGGGACTCTGGGTTTTGTCCATTCACACTCACACACACACATATGTATATATATAACACAAAAGTAGTAGGTCTGTTTTGTATTAGCTGCTACAGAGGTAGCCATGACAGACAACATTTTTGATGAGCACGAGAGTTTCCACAATTTCTTTGAGTGCTGGCTTTCTGAACAAAACCAACATCTCCAAGACCTCATCATTGCCTCCGAAAACAACCAAACCACCAGAAACAACCTCTATAATGGTAACACCACCACTACTGCTGCAGCTAATACTAATACAAGTTTAAGAACACTGGTAGAGCGTGTGGTGAAGCATTATGAGCAATACTATGAGGCCAAGTCCAGATGGGTCAAGCAAGACGTTCTCCGGATGCTTTCGCCCTCCTGGACAACCTCCCTAGAGGATGCCTTCCTTTGGATTGGTGGGTGGCGACCAAGCATGGCTTTTCATCTCTTTTACTCCAAGTCCGGCTTGCAACTCGAGGCTCGACTCACAGAGTTGATTGAAGGTCTTGGTACAGGTGACTTGGCGGATATCTCACAGCATCAGCTCATGCAGGTGGACCATTTGCAGAGGAGGACTGTTAAGGAGGAGAGGGACATCACGGAGAAAATGGCCAAACAGCAGGAGTCGGTGGCAGACACGTCAATGGTCGAGTTGGCACACATGACTACCGAGTTGATGAGCACTAATGGTGGTCATGAGCATGAAGCTGAAGAGGACCGAGTTGAGTGTGTCGTGGCATCCAAGGAGCAATGTTTGGAGGAGATTTTGCAGAGGGCTGACAGTCTACGGCTAAAAACGCTTAAAGCCATCACACACATTCTGACTCCAATCCAGGCTGTCCATTTCTTGATTGCTGCTGCTGAGTTGCACTTGAGGCTTCATGACTGGGGCAAAAAGGAGGACGCCAGAAGCCGTGGCAATTCATCTTAGCCTATGATCCATCAAAAGTTGGAGGTACTTAGAAGTTAGGACCAACCAACCCACAAAATCCAAAAGGGTTCAAAGAAGAAAGCAAAAAGTTGTGTCAAGAGGTGTAATGTATGAAGCAATGGCCGGAATGGAGGGGCTGATCAACCTAATTAACAACAGCTACGAAATATAGTTGATGCAACTGTCAAATATATATATATATATATATATAATATGTCTTATCTAATTATTGTTATTCATGCAGTCTAGTACCTACGGGGAATGAACAATTGACGCAACCGACTGGGTGACCAGAGCCCCTTCATCGATCGGGTGTCATGGACTCATCTGCCCCATCTTCGTTATTCCGAGTTCTTCTGATAGAGACCTTTATTTTGCTTTTATTTTCGGTTTATGTTTCCTTTCTACTTTATGTTCAATTTACTTTGAGAATAATTTCAGCACTGCCTATTCCTTGGTTGTTGTTCCTGAAATGAAACCATTTGAAAGTCTAATCATAATATCTGACTCCAATTATTTTAAAATCAATTCCAGTCTTGTTCATCCACAGTTGCAACCTGATAATTGCTTTTAAAATAATTGGGCTTGCTAATCCTTTTGAGTACCAACACACCACCAGCACTACTAGGATTCCTAACTCCAATTTCCATATCTTTCAAGTAATAATGCTTCTTGCCCTAAACTTTTGACCAAAAAGGCCAGCAAACTCTCTCTCTCTTAAAATAATTGGGCTTGCCAGTACCAACACACCATAGCCAGCACTACTAGGATTCCCAACTCCAATTTCCATTACTTTCAAGTAAATGAAATGCTTCTTGCCCTAAACTTTTAACAAAAAAGGCCAACAATCTCTCTCTCTCTCTCTCTCTCTCTCCCTCCACTGTTCTTCTAGTTTGACTTGTTCGGTTTTCCTAAGAAGACCTCTACAAATTTAACATGGTACTTATAGACCGTGCGACTGTCATACCACTTCATCACGCTGACGTAGAATGTCTAACCACTCATAGGAAGCCATTCATTAATATTTTATCAAATTTGAAGCTTTATTTTGCATTTTCAATGTTTGTTGTGTATCGGAAATGAAAAAAAATAAAATTCTATAAATTACTTTCCATGAGTGGTTAAACACACCCTGTTAGTATTATGTAGTAGTATTTCAGTTATACAAGTTTTACTCTCCGCATACATACCTAGTGCTGTGTGATTCCAGTCGCCACACGAGATAGATATGGATTTATGTACAGATTTTTAACATACAGAGAGAGTAATAAAATTTTGACACTGTGCAACAGAGAAGTAACAATATTTAATTTCTGTTTTTTTACTATAGCAGAAAAAAGTAATCCGCAATGTTGATAGATATCATTAGTAGTAAAAGACAAAAGTCTAGAACGTACCATAATCATATCTCATCCTTTACTGAGTCTGGTTTGGAAATCTTATACCGATTATTCTGAAGAAAGTTAATGGTGTCCTCTGTTCTATCCCCATCATACATTAGCAGGTTGTCACCCAAAGATGTAAAATACATAATTGGGCATCCTTGTATGTTGAAGATATTATTTCGAAGATGATTTTCAGTTGCAACCCAGACAGCTGAAAGAGCAAAATACCTTGAAGTCAAATGTAATTACAAGGAAGAAATAATAACTACGTATTAGAACATGGTACAACGACTAGAGAAGTTAACAGAGTGTACCAACAGATCTAACATTTGGCAAACTAAATCAAGAGTGAAGTGTGAAAGTAGTTTATCCTATCACTACCATGCTATATTTGGTCTGATTTTGTCAAAGCTTAAAAGGAGGAGCATGAGTTTTAACTGAATTCTTTCAGACAATGAAACTATATATATATATATATATATATATATATATATATTAAAGAAAGAGAAGAGACAGGAAAAAACAAGACAAATAACAAATTGTAGCTAGCAATCATCAAACTTAGGAAAATTTTACGTATTTATATATGAAAGCTGAACGTAAAGTTCTAAAGTTTATACCGCCACGCACTCACTTGGACATCCTCTGTTACGCAAAAAATATCATGCTTTAGAAAGCATCAAGGAGGTTGCAAGTTGGAACCCCAGAGCACCAATGTATAACTGAAGCAACGAATAAAATTTGTTAAGAGCCTCGTTCTTTCCTAGGGAAGGAGACAAAATTCAAAATAAATGAGTCCGTTTTGCAGTGAAGTCCAAAGTGTTAGAAAAAGTTAAATATGATACTGAAAGAATCAACAAAATGCAAAACGAATATGCTTGTGCATTGAAACAGCCGAGTGTTAAAATATTGATTATTGGCTAATTTTTTATATTCAAGTTGTAAAATCAACCCCATGTGCTAGGCTGCTGATCGCTTTGATACCTGACAATTCATCCAATATGGAACCATGATATTTCTAGAAATAAGTACAACAGTTCCAAAGAAACTCATGACATAGAGTACTTTTAATTTCTCAGAATTTACCAACACAATCTAAACCATGAAACAGATGCAAATTCCGTGACACTGCTGGAATGCAGAGCACAAGCTAATAGCTATGATGAATAGGAAAATGGAAAGGACTCAGTCAATTTGTTCCTTGCCGAACTATTGATTAGTAGGGATGATTTAGAAAATGAATACATTCAAACGAGGTTGTGTTTGATAGATGCAAGACTGCATTACAAATATTGACAAAAAAAACAAAATAAAACAAAAGTCATATCTTGAAATTCTGGTTGTACAACCAAGTTCAGATATCTTTGTTAGTGTGATACTGTTCAAGTCCTAGCTAAGATCCCCAAGATCACCACCTCTGATTTGTTTCGTAAGAACAAATTGGAAATAAAATACCTAACTATATCAGAATGTGCAAAAGCAAGCAAAACCTGTAAAAAAAAAAAAAGAAAAAAAAAAGATAGGTATCATGCAATGAATGAGGTGTTGATAAAGACACAAAAGTTTTTACAGAGTTGAAACCTATATCTGGAGGTTATCAGCAACGACTACTTTTACTGGTTCACTATTAGTTTCGGGAATGGTTCTGAATTATCAATGTCTTTAAATTTCCATCCTAAAAAAGGACCAAAAACAAAGTCAGAAATAATCTTGTATTAAAGATACAAGAATAAGCATTCAAAAAATTTATTCAGATCCAACCATGAATATGTTGGAAAGCTAAAGCTGTAGTGTCTTAGAGTCTGTACTGTTTTGAATGTTTTTTTTGGCAATGTTTTAAATTTCATGAAGATTTCTAGTCAGGTCTTAAGGGCAGGAAGACACCTTGTTTTCTGTTTCTGTACTCTTTCTTTTTCCTTCAATGAAAGTTTGTTTCTGGTAAAATTTATATGTTAAAAAAATCAACCGTGAATCAAATTATTTTCTGCAATTTGATGACGAAGCATCTTCACAAGAATGACACAGAATGCACCATGTATTCCTTCAACCAAGGTGCAATGTGGGCAGCCTCCACATGTGGTTTAAGGTAATTTTGGCCATAATTGGGTAGTATGACAATGAGAGGTAACTGATCATCCTAAAGTCCGAAGGACTGATCTTGCACAGAAACGTAATTAATCATGTCAAGCCAATTACCCAACACGTCGACTTTCTAGAATATTAGTTGTTATGTTTGATTTCCTGTTTCGAATTAAACTAGGATGTCGCCTATAGCCTCTCTAGTGCACACCAACATGGTGACATAGATGTCAAATCATCAAAGCCTTAAAGCCTTGTTCAAAGAGTTGAGGGATTAATTAATCCCTAATCCCTAGACCTCCTTCCCTGCTTCAATGCAATGCCCAGAAGAAGATGGCTCAATTCAAAGACCCACATCAAATACACGAAATTAAAACAAATTGCAATTAAACTAAAATGAATGGCTTCTGATTTTGAAATTTAAACAAGACATAAACCACACAGAACCACAATGAAACAAATCGATTACCTGCTCTGCTGAGTTTGCTTCTTCCTTCCTCCCAACAGAAATGAAACCAACACCCACACATTCCAATGCCCATTGCCCATTGCCCATTGCCCATTGCCAATGCCCCACAACTTGTTTGTGTTATACGATAATGAGCCCACCATCACCCACACTATCAGAGACACCGATTAGAGAACCGGTGACACTGATAGGACCCAGTTGCTCGCTGTACCCCTACCTAGCATTAAATTGGTTATCAGATTTTCTTTTTCTTTTATGGTCTTCTTCAAATCATTAAAAAGACGCCCACCTCCTCCTCCGTGGCCTCGCCCAATGCTGCTACGTGGCCCAGCATGAGCATAGCATATGACGACGGAGTGCTGCTGCAGTCCAATATTCATTTAATCAGTAAATAATATTTTGCTATTTTGCTTGGCGGCTGGGCGGGGGAAAGTCCAAAACCCATGCATTTTAATTCAAACATTGCAATCAATTATTCGAAAAGTCCAAAACGGATTGAAGGCTTATTTATGCATATGCCTTCTGTGATTTCAAACTTGTTTTAAATTACCACTTGTGTTTTGAAACGTCTCAATATACTCTCTATATTTTTAAAAACGGCCTCACGTTACCCATTTCGTCAATATTATAAACATTCCGTTACGTGCTTTGGGCCCCACTTCGTTTCAATCCTTAACATTGGAGAATAAGGAGAAATTGGGTGAGAAGGAGAAATTGGGAGAAGAGGGCTAGGATTTATGAAAATCTGAGGTGGGGTTCGATTTTGGGACAATCTGGAGAAGAAATCATTGTTTGGCGTTAGACTTTAAGACTAGAAAGTGCCAAGATGGTGGTGCTTAGAGAATCTGGAGGTTGTCAACCCATATGTAAGTGGACCCATTCTCACTCGATTTTCTTGATTTTGGCATGTGCATTGAACTATTGTTGGAGATTTTTTTTTTTTTTTGTATACTTTTTGACTCTGTGCTTGTCCTAGTGTGGTCATTGTGTGTTCCTTGTCTGGTTCTTATGTGTTGCTGGAGTTTTTGTTTGTTTTTTTGTATACTTTTTTACTCTGTGCTGGTCCTAGTGTGGTCCTCAATTGGTCATTGTGTGGTCCTTGTGTGTTCCTTGTATTGTCCTTGTTTTGTCTTTGTTACCTTTGTCGATTTGTTAAGTGAATCTTCCTTGTACACAGATAAAGATGCTGACGAGGTTGTTACATTTAAGTTTTTCCATTGAGGTAAACTAGTTAAAAACAGAAGTGACAGTGAATGGTCTTATTTGGGTGGTGAAGTCAGTTGGTTTGATTATTGTGAGGTTGACTATATGTCTATGTTAGAGCTATTTGGAATGGCTAAAGATTTGGGATATGACGATGGGTATGATGTGAGTTTTTATGGTGAAGAGTTTGGAACTGGTAGACTCATTCAAATAGTATCAGATAGTACGCTTTTTAGCTTGTATGAGCATGGTACCTAAAAGCAATAACATGGTGATAGTTTTGTACTTGAAAGTAGTGAGCCTAACTTCAAGCCAAGTGGAGAATGATAGCAGTGATCCAGAATATTCTTGTTCTGAGAATGATAATAGCAGTGATCTAGACTTTGAAGACAGTGACTATGCATAGAGTGATGAAGAGATTGACATATTGAAGAAGGATGATAAGTGGTTTGAAGGTTATGTGGATCATAGTTGTACTAACAATGATCCTAATGCAGAGGAAAATGATGAGTCAGACAATGGAGAAGAGTCACCTACACTTACCTGCCCAAATGGCTCTTCAAGTGATGATGAAGCAGTAGGTGAACTAAGAAGGAAGAAGAATAGAATGCCAAAAGGTGAAGATTTCATACCTGAAATTGATACGGCAAACCCAGGTTTCAAAATGGGTTTAAAGTTTGCAACTGCCAAGATATTTAGAAATGCTGTGAGGATCTACTCCATTAATTGTAGAAGGGAGTTGATATTATGAATAATGACCGTAACTGTAACACCCAGACTCCAAATTTAATTCATATTTTAATTTATTTAAAGTGAAATTACGAATTTACCTTTGGAGTAGGGGTAAATTGGTCATTTTCTTATCTGAAAAGATTTTGGGATCACGACTCGTATTTTTGGGTAGGTTGTACTGAGACGAATTCGTAGACATAAGGTAGGCTTGAATCGGAGTCGAAACGAAGATTTGGCGATCAAAAGTAATTCAGTGGCAAACTTGTAATTATTTCGAAAAAAGATAGAGTAAAAATCTGATTTTTTTTCATTTACCTCACTCACTCTCTCTCTCTCTCTCTCTCTCTCTCTCTTTCCCGATTCTCTCTCTCTCTCTCTGCGCGCGACCTCCCTCTCCCCCGTTATTGTTCACCGAACGAGAAACCACCACCCCGCCACCGTTTTTGGCCACCCCGATTGACGCCACTAGTCCCGATCAATTCCCCTCGACGTCCTGGTCAAGACCCGCCAGCTTTCCCCGTCGGAAACCACAAATTCCGGCCACGATCTTGACTGGTTTGAAATGGTGAGTCGCTGCCGTCGCGCCGTCATCTCCGCTGCCCAAACCCGGTGAATAAGGTAAGGTTTCTTCCTCTTTTTCCTTGGTCTAGCTGACTGTTGCATAGGTTTGGATCAATTTGCTGGGTAGAAAACCGATTTGAAAGTCTAGGTTTTGGTCGGATTTCAAAGTGAAATTCCAACTAGTTGTTGTCTGAATTGGACCTCCCCGTAGTTGAATGATGTGATCCTGACCTTGAGTAGAAGCTAGGGTAGGAAGGGTGAGCTCGGGTGTGGAGTTTTTCCATTGCCGGAATTTACTCTACACACCCATGCACTGCCGGCGTGTGTGGCGGCACGTGGGCGAGGGTGGTGAAGTTGTACTTTGTCTCGATGAGATCCTTAGGATGTCACGAGTGCGTAGGATTTCGCGGATCTCAATTCGGACGTCATTTGACTATCGAACGGATTTTCGCATATTGTGCGTTATCCGGGTTCAATAGGTTTTGACCGTTGGATCTTTTTCCAATTAAAATATGTTGTTCTAGGTATTCCTAGGGCTGTGTAGAACTTCACGGATCATGAATCGGAGCCCCAGATGTTCTGATTCAATAATTCAAAGTTTGTAGGTTAGCGATAACCGTACAATCGTGAGCGATTCCTAAACCTGTAACCGGACCTTAGGATACCTCCTTTAACGTACACGTACTGGGATTTTGGGAATTTAAGTATTTAATTTGTGATTTCCGCTTTGAAGTAATTTTTTATTAATTAAGGATTCGTATCTCGAAATAAGTGCTTCGACTGCACGTACTAGCAGGCGGGAACCTCTCGCGGTCAGGCAGTGGGGGAATACTTGTGAGTGGACTTTGTTTTCAGTCATATGCATGATTTTATTGATGAAATATTTATGCATAATGTTTTTAATGGTTTATTGAATATATTATATTCATGGGTTGAATTTGATGTTTGTATAGCGCTTTGGCAATATATTGTGGGTTTAACATATTTGGGTATCGAGAGCATGTTCTATATGGATTTTGGGAAAGTTATATATATATATATATATATATATATATTGTCTATAGGTGGGATACTTGAGTTGTTGAGGTGAGTTGTGGAAGAACTTGAATATGAGGGGTTGTTGAGAGAAGTTGTGTGATTACACTATGTAAGTACCTTCCCCAGTTATTAGACTTCCCACACGTGGCGTTGGATGTTCCGGCGTATGGGAAGAATAGGTTATCAATCTCACACGCGGCGTTGGATGTTCCGGCGTATGAGAAGACTTTGTATATTGTTTAGGATCATCACCCATGGCGTTGGATGTTCCAGTGTGTGATGATCTAGTCTGTGCGCGTAGAACTTAGTATTGGAGCTACACATGGCGTTGAATGTTCCGGTGTGTGAGCTATGGAGTTTCGTCCCCTGGTTGGACCGCTCATCCCTAGACGCAAGATAGTACCTGAAAATCCTGCGGGCTAGTTAAACGATCCCCCGGTTGAATTGTTTCCCCGGTACCTAGGTAGTGTGATAAGTATATTGTATAGTTATATTTATATACATATAAATATAAATATATATATATATAGTTGTGAGAGTGAAGAAATTAGAGTTTATCAGTGGGTTGGCAGGAGCAGCAAAGTTGTGAGAATGTGGTTTATGGATGAAGTGATTTGTGTTTTTAAAGAGTTTTAATGAAATATATTTTGAGCAATTAAAGTATGAATTGTGAATCTGCATGTCTTGAGCATTAATTTTATACGGTGGGGTTACTATGTTGTTTTAAATGCAAATCTTGTTTTTGTCTGCTCACATGTTTTCTGTTTTGCGCCCCCCAACCAGTAGTCGCTCCAGAAAGCGTGCAAGTGGTGTACAAGGCTCGAATTGTGAACTTCCCTAGTTAGGATTCGAGTAATTTCTTCTACTCAACTGTTGCTGTAAACAAAATTCAGTAGATGCTCTGTTATCGCCCATGGTAGATGTTACTTGTGAGGCCGAAGGCCATGTAGTATGTTTTGTTGTTTTATGAAAACATGCTGCTAGTTGGGATTATTTTATTTATGTTGCAGGTTGAAATTTTTGTTGGGTTTGCTTAATTTACAGGGGAGACTCTGCCAAAAGTTTGGTAGAAAGTCTCGATTTTTTGTAAGTGGGCCCGACATCGGGATGATGTCGGAACAAAGACGGGGTCCGCTTCGGTTTCCGGCAAATTCCGGGGCGGGTCCTGTCAGTAACAAAATAAGAGTAGTATGTGAAAAGGGTTGTCCTTTTGTTATCCATGCTTCAAGTGTTAGTGGTAGCACTTACCTGCAGGTGAAAACCTTTAATCCTTCACATGTTTGTAGTAAGGGGAGTAAAAATATACATGCCACTGCTAGCTGGTTGGCTGAAAGATATTCTGGGCAGTTAAGGCTCAAGCCAAATTGGACTGCTTCTTCTTTTGCAGAGCAAGTTCACCAAGACTATGGTTACAGACCATCTAGAGCAACTGTGTACAGAGTAAGAGCCATGGCAGTTGACATTATAGAGGGTCTTACAGTAAACAATATGAAGTATTGTGGGATTATTGTCATGAGTTAAGAACCAGAAATGTCGGAAATACAATTATCATTAAATCTAAAATGCAAGGTGATAGGCCATAGTTTCAGAGGATTTACATCTGTCTTGCGGCCTGCAAGAATGGGTTTTTAGATGGTTGTAGGCCTATGGTTTGCTTGGATGGGTGTCGTATCAAAAGGCTCACCCTGGGCAAGTGCTTTATGCAATGGGAGTTGATCCAAACAACGGAATGTTTTCATTTGCCTATGCATATGTAGAGATTGAGAGCAATCCAACGTGGTTGTGGTTTTTAGAATTATTGAGTGGTGATCTAAATATTAGGAATAGCCATGGTTATGTATTTATGATTGACAAACAAAAAGGTTTAATAGATGTTGTGAATGCTCTATTCCCTCATGCAGAGCATGGACATTGTTTAAAACATCTGTATGGAAACTTCTATTTGGAACATAGAGGTCATGCTTTGAAACATCAAAGGGAAGCAATTGCTAAGGCCACAACAGTGCCATGGTTTCATGCAAAGATGAGAAAGATGTTGGAGTTGTCTAAACCTGCACATGATTGGCTTGCAGAGAAAGATCTTAGGCTTTGGAGTAGGGCATATTTCAAGAGTGATTCCAAGTGTGACATGCTTATGAACAACCTATGTGAGGCATTCAACCGTTACATAATGGCTGCCAGAGACAAGCCTGTTCTGACTATGCTAAAAAGAATTCGATTGTATATAATGTTGTTGATGGCTGGAAGAAGGGTTTTCTGTGAGAAATGACATGGACAAGTTGGGCCAATAATTAGAAAGATATTAAAGAAAAACAAAGGAAAAGTTCAATGCTGCATTCCTAAGGCTGCTAGACATAATAGGTTTGAAGTAATGCACCATAGTGGCCGCAATGCCCACTTTTATTCATGCCATGCCTAGGATTTGAATGGAATACCATGTTTGCATGCTTGTGTTGCAATAAGTTGGTTTCATGGGAATTCAGAAGACTTTTGTGATGCAGTGTATAAGAAAGAGGCTTATTTGAGAGCCTATGAACCAATGATTATGCCTATGACTAGCCAAGATCAGGGAATGAAGATTAATTTACCTCTATTACTCCCTCCAAAATACCACAAGCAGCCTGGTAGGCCTAAGAAGACAAGAAAACAAGCTTTTGATGGTATGGCATCCCTTTAAAGTGTGGCAAATTGTGGTGGAGAAGGCATAATCGAATTAGTTGTAAAGTATGTGTCATTATCCAAAATTGCTTTACATTTAAATCTATTTGATTTGGTTTCTGACTTGATGACTTTTCTTATTAGGAACCTAGAAATCCCAACCTAAAGCCTACTAGGAAGAGGAAAGCTGCCAAGGAAAAACTTCCAGTAAGTGCCACGGTTTCAACTATGTTTTCACCATTCAAATTTTCATATCATGCCTACCTAATTAATATTTGTTTTAGGTAAGAAGGATAGATGGTGGAGACCAAAGTAGTGGACAACAAAGTATGCAATTAAGGCAAAGGAAACAAGCAAGTGGTTCCTAAGATCCTTCTCAATCCTAGGCATCTTAAGTAGCCCAAGCTTCTCAATCTCAACCATCTCAAGTAGCTCATGCTTCTCAATCCCAACCATCTCAAGCAGCTCAGGCTTCTCAAACATGTGATTCATCTCAATCTGCTAAACTATCTCGAGTACAACAACGTAGGAGGAGGATGAAAGATCAAAAGAGGAGCCATTTTGTCAAATATCCTTTTTTCCATCCTTAGATGTGATGATGTTGAACTTTTGCAACCTGTTTTTGAACTAGGATAAACTCTTTTTGAATGGTTTGAATGTTGTGGAATTATAAATTCTGCCATTAGTTAGTTTTATAAGACTTTAATGGTTTGATTATGTTTGCAATTGGGTTGTTGGTTTGTGGGATTATTGATGTCTGTGATGGTTGGTTTTATTAGGCTTTCATTTTTGTCCAGGTTTTTAAGTCATGTACTTAGATGTGATTGACCATTTGATATGTAATGTGATGGTTGGAACCTATTTTGGTGTTGTGCTTATATTGATCAGGTATTGAGATGTAACCATTTGATATGACATGAACAGGATATGCTTATGAGTAACTTGTTTTTGTAACCTGTTTTTGGTATCCAATGAACAAGATATGCTTACAACTTGTTTTTGTAACCTGCTTTTGGTATCCAATGAACAAGATATGCTTATAACTTGTTTTTGTAACCTGGTTTTGGTATGATGCTTATCAGTATGTCACCATTTGTAACCTCTTAACAAGTTTCCATTCATATCACAGATAAAAGAAAACTCTAAACTCTAAACTCTAAACTCTAAACAAATTACAATTAACTAATGCTTACTGATGTAGGGGCTTTTTCCTGCGGCAGCTGTAAATGGGCTGGCTGCCGTAAAGGGCAGACTGATGAAATCGTCCTCTTTGTCTGAGTTATAAAATCAAGCCCCAAAAATACTTTGAAAGGGCAGTAGAGCCTTAGGAAGTATTTTGGTTACCCTCACCAACCAAAACAACAGCAACTTACAGGTGATTTCTTAATGCTTACAGATAAACTTTCGATTTTGGCATGAGAGGCATGTGGCATGGAAGCAAAATCAACATGAGTTAGCACTGAGGGGAAATTTAGGCTTTTTTGGGGGAAAAAGGGAGTGTTAAGGTAAAAAAGGAGAGATTTGCAGGAGATTTGGCTAAGAAGAGAGAAATAACAATGTTCTTTCGACAGCTTGATAGATATTCTGTCTGCCAGAAGAGGAAAATGGAGAAGAATGGTGAATAGTGCACAAGGTTGCTGAATTTTTGCAGGTAAGAGAGGAAGCGTGCTCTCTGAATCTGAGTTGGTTGTGTTGGGTAGAAGATGCCTCATTTTATAGCCGCTGGAAACCATCTCTTCCCAAGAAACCCTAATGGTTTCTTCCCAATTTTGGCCAAGCTTTTCCCTTCTTTTCTCATCTCCTCCCTTGACTTTTCCTATCTTGGTGAAATTTCTCTGCCTATTTGCACAAAATCAAGAATTTTGGGGAGCTCAAGGCCCCTTTCCCGCAACTGTTTCAGTGGGAGACTTCCATTCTCAGTTATTTTTCTTCTTCTTTCCTTCCTTCTTCCATGGCTAGATCTGATGAAGGAAAACAAATGGATATACATACTGGTTCGAAGGGTGCTTCTGGCAGCTTACGCGCTAATATCCTTTGGTTCCTTGAATGTTTTTGCTTGAAACTTGCTTCACCCATGTGCTGGAACCTCCCAGCAGCTTTGTTGAATGAACCTTCAGACCTCCCCTTCGTGGTTTTTGTTCCTTCAGCTACGTGTTGGGGCCTTTGTAGCTTATTGTGGTTAATTGTATGGGCCAAAGTGGTTCTTTAAGTAAGGTGGCTCTTTTCTATTAAACATTGGGCTTTTGGTTGTGTTATTTTGGTTGGGTTATTTTCCCTTTTATGCTCACTCATATGTTTGGGCCTCAGAAATGGCCTTGAGTCCCGAGGCTCCCAAGCGACCCGAGACTTCCATTTCTCGGCCCATCAATGGGCCTCATGTCGATTTATTACCATCCATACCACAACCCACTCAAGCAAGCCCCGGGCATTTGAGTGGCTTGGGCCCACTTAGGCTTGTACCGTGGTTGGGTGCGAAATAACGATTTTGTGCTTGGCATGTTTTAATTTTATCGTCCTTGAGAAGGGCTGCGATGTTTAATTTCGGCATGGACTTGTAGAGCCGGTATGTTTTATCTCACTTCTTGGCATGACGAATTATTTATTTAGCATGGCATGTGAACTGCAACTCATATGTGGCGGGTTTGCGTGTACTCCACTTTGCGTCTTTTCTTAATAAAGTGTCGTTTTGGGCCGATAATTTATTCGGGCCTAACCATGGATTTTTTGGGTCTCAACAACTGATAAAACTCAAAACAAATTACATTGTTTTCCCACAAAATTACATTACATTACACCAACTGAACTATTGCTACATTACATTAGCATTTGTTCTCAAACTATATTGCTCACTGAACTACTGCTTCTCAATCACATTGCCCATCAAATTACAAAACATATTACTCTTAATTCTCCTAATTCATCTTCATGGCAAACACCACCAACCATGAAAGCAACATAGCAGCCCACAATATTTTTGACTTTGCTCGAATCTTTGCATTTTCCTTCTCCACCCTATCAATCTTCCTCAGCAAATCAAGTATCAAAGACTTTGAACGCTCACACATTTTTGCATCAAACCACTGAAAAAACCTACATCCTTTTTCACCACCTCCCTGTATCAACTAAGAACAATGACTAAAAATTTGATCAATTTGATCAATGACTGAAAATTTCATCAATTTCATCAATAAGAACTCTATCAATTTGTGATGCCCAAAACAATGACTGAAAATTTGATCTTAAAAATTCTTACCTCCGACTTTGAAGTGGTCCACGAAATCTGCATCTTAAACTTCTCATGTTTCCATCTCTTCTTCAATTCAGTCAGTATTCACACAGAAAAGAACCAGCTAAACCTCCAAATCTGAAATCTCCCTTCCCCTTTTCTCCCAAATTGTGCGACCCCTTCCCCCTTTTTAGAAACTGAAAAACCCTTATTCTCCAATCTTAAGGATTGAAACGAAGTGAGGCCTAAAGCACATAACGGAACGTCTATAATACTGACGGAATGGGTAACATGAGACCCTTTTTAAAAGTGTGGGGGGTATTTTGAGGCATTTCAAAGCACATGTGGTAATTTTAGATAAGTTTGAAAGCACAAGGGGTATGTACATAAATAAGCCTTAATATATTATAGCCTTTGTGTGAGCAAAGGGCTGGGCAATTAAACAACCAACTCAGAAAATTGGCCGAACCAAATTGATCGGGTTTGGTTTGGTCCGGTTATTTATTTATTTATTATATAATATTAGTTTCAAATCAAACGAAATTGGTCAGTCTGGTACGATTTACAATTGAGAGTTTTAAATGGATATGTTTATTCGAATTGGATCGTTACTATTGACAAGCCAAATATTACAAAAAATAATTTGCAACAAAGGGGTTCAAACCTACACCTCCATGTAAGAATCATTCTTGCTTTCCATTGGAGCAAACAACCTTTTTGTGTAATCTTGCCATAAAATATAGTATATAATTAGTTACTCCGAATAAAAAATATTATAAAAAAATGTGAGAGCATGCAAGTGGACTCATGCATGCACTACATCTGAAGATGCGCCAAAACCAATGCCTCTTTTTCTTTCTTTTGTATTTTTTATTCTTTTTCTTCTCCTCAAATCTCATCTTTCCCAACGCCTTCATTTTTTAGTAAATTTAGGTTTTACCCATAAAAAAACTTTCACTTTTGAAAAAAGCCAAATCTTTTTCAAAAAAGACGGAATAACCTCTCAACTTTCAAACCAAAGACATGCAAATGTAAAGGATTTCTTAGGAAATCAAAAAATAAATAAGGGCAATTTTGTCCATTTTTGCTTCTTTTAAAAATTTTCTCTCTCCTTTGGGCTTTTCCAAAGTCTCCCTTATTATATTTTTTTCCCATCTTTTTCCATCCGTCTCTTTGCATCTCTCCCTATCTCTTTTTATTTCTTTTTTCCTTCTTCTCTCGTTCTTTTTTTCCTCCTTCCTCTGTCAATCTCTGCAATTTTTTTTTTCTCTTCTCCCTATTTTGCATCATCTCCCATATCTCTCTCTTATTTCTATTTTTTTCTTCGCTTTCTCTTCTCTTCCTTCTTCTCCTTTTTCTTCCCGCTGTCTCCGTCTTCTTCTTTTTCTATTTTTTCCTTCTTCTTCTTCCTCTCTCTCCTATCTCAATCTCTCCCACGGTCTATTTCTTTTTCCTAGCTTCTTCTTGCTCTCTTCCTCTTCAGCCTAAAACCTAAATAGAACCATATCATACCACCAACTCCGGTTAACCAGATTGGTTGGTTTCACCGATTATGGTCCGGTGTACGGTTCCAAAATAACTAATCTGAAGCCTTCGGTTCAATGTCTGGGTTGAGCCCAAAATCGAACCAACCCATACCGAGCCCATGTTTAGAACAAATAATCCAGCTGCCAGTCACAAGGTGCCACATGGATAAAAGAATTTCTCCTTGGTCAATTAATTGAGTCCATTTATTTGGTCAATTAATTGATACTAAAAATAGGGATATTATCTTAAATATGAGATATTATCTTTAATATGAGATATTATCTTTATTTAAAACAATAATATCACCAATTTAGGATATTATCCTAATTTGGAGATATCATCATCAATTAGTGATTTCATCTCAATCAAATTCCTAATTAATTCAATCTCTACATTTTGGAGAAAGAATATCTTCTTTTCAAATAAGAAGATATTCTTTGAAAAGCCCTAGATGTTTAGAGCCCTATAAATACATGGCTACATTCAACACACAAGGTAATACAATTTCTACCCGAGAACCTTACACACACTCTCTCTCTCTCTCTCTCTCGCCGTCCTCCTCTCTCCATATTTTCTCTACACAACTTCAACCACCCGATTCTCCCCAGAGAGAAAACTCCATACCCTTTTTTAGCTATTGTTTCTCAAGGATTCAATCGAACTAACTTAGGCATCGAAGAGCCTTTGGCCAACCCCGGGTATGGTCTTTTACTCCGGTTTGATTTTACAGGAATCAAGGAAGAGAGAGAAAGAAGTTCAAAAGGTGAAGGATCTTCAAGTGAATATTCTTCCGTGAGATATTTGCACAAACATTTGGTGCTTTCATTGAGAGCACGAGTTATACTTAATACGTGCTCTTGAATCAAAGGAATCTGTTTCCTCTTTTTTATTGCTCAACCAAAGCCTTCTAAATAACTATGGTTGGAAGCAAACACATGAGAAGCAAGACTGCCACAATGGCTTAATCCGCAACAGGGCAAAGCCACTCGTCCCATGATCCCACAATCGAAATGGCAGCGCAGCCTCCTCATGACGGCACCACTGTGAACATACCGTAGGCTCATGCCGCAGCGCCACCACATGGTTCCACAGTTGAAGCCCCCCTACAACCATAAGGCGTAGCGGCTAGAACTGGCAACTCATCTCATGACCCCATCTCCGAAACAGCTGTGTAGCCACATCAACTAGTAGCAGCCAGCGTCGCCTCATAGCCACACGAGTCCGGTTGCAATCTCCTTCATAGCCCTACGGCCAGCATCGTCCCGCCTCACGGCTCCTTAGCCAGAACCCACTTGCAGCCGCAAGGCCTAGCGGCCAGATCCAACCACCATCACGGCGCTACCGCCCCAAAAGGTGGACATCCCATCAAGGCAATCTCACCACCATCACAAGTTACAGTATGATCTTGGAACAACTTCACTCATTCCCTTCTTTGCCGCTGTGCTCAACGTACACTCCCGCGTTTACCTCCAACGAAACCCTAGCCCGTGTGCAATTGGGCTCCACACAATTCTCTCTGGACCAGCTGACCTAGAGAATGGACAATTAAAACAAATTAGTGAGGTAACTTCTCAACCAGATAAACTTGGTCCGATACCTTGGCCTTTGACCTCAAGGTTAAGAGAGAAGGATGGACGAATGCATCGGCCAGCGGTTCGAGAGGTTTCATGCAAGTCGAGCAGGAACAAGCAGACAAGGAGAAAGGCGAGAAGATGATCAACATGTTGGCATGTCGCAAACATCCACGAGCCACGCGTAAAGTAGACCGAGTCTTCGATCTAGAACATGATCAACATGTTACCGTTTGACAGTCGAACGGATATTGCACCTAATATGCGATATCTGGGTTCAATAGGTTTAGACCGTTTGATCAGTCCCAATTTCAAATATGTTGTTCTCTATACCTCTAGGATCGTGTATGGATCAATAATCGGAGTCTCGGATACTCCGTATCAATGATTCTAGTGTTAGGCGAAACGATCGCCGTTTGATCATACGATTGGCTTACATCCGATCGCTCGATCAAGACCAAAATTTTGGACCCATAGGAACTTTAAGATTGAAAATCAGAGGTCATGGGCCCCGCGGGCACGTTTGACCAATATGGAAAATTTGACCACCCAGTTGACCGTGAGTCTTCCGAGGTCGTTTAGCCTTAGAAACTCTCCGGTAGTCGTGCACACTTACTTTGAGACCCCGGAACTAGTGTTTGAGTTAAAGTTCGTTGTTGGGTATGCGTATTAATCAAGTCCATTTATTCTCTCGATTAGGCATTCTTGCTTCGCGCATTCTAGAGGAAGAGCTCTCTTAGGATTGAGTAGCCTAGACCTATTGTGAGTGGACATTTGTTTTTTAAATATGGAATTGCATGCATAAGTGAGATCGGATTTAGAACTTGGCTTAGTTGGTTTATTGGGATTTGATATATGTTTTGACTATGGTTTTATAGTATCTTATGGGATTACTAGAACTTATTGTTAGTTATAAAGTAAACGAATTTTTGGGTTTTGGATTATGATTTTATCGGAATGTGAATGGGTTTTCCAAGGATTATTATTGTTATTATGGTTATTATTAAAGTATATGGATTGGGAGATATGGGATTTGATTATGTAAGTATTTTATGGATTGTCTTGCATATTTATATAATTTGGATTAATTTCATTACTGAGTTTATGAAATTATAATATTGTTTTTTTTGTTGTTGTGGATTATAGTATTTTATGGAATTATTAGAATTTATTTTAATATTTGGAGTTTATGAATATTTTGACTTATGGATATGATATATGGGATAATTTGATTTGGATATTTGTGAAAACGAGTCTTGGAACTCGGCTATGTTATTAGAAAGAGTATTCTAAGGGAGTTTGTGATCTATTATGTATAAATATTTGGGTATTGAGTTATGGACACAATTAATGTCTAAATATCTATGTATATGGGATTGGGTACATTGGAATATTTAGAATTTGGGATATGGTTATGGTATGTGAGTTGGGATGTGGAATACGTTATATTGGAGTGCTTTTAGCACCACCCTGTGTACCTCCCCTTGGATATTGGTTACTTTACCCACACACGGAGTTTGAATTTTCCTGCGTGTGGGCTCACTTGGTTACTATTACTTTATCACACGTGGTGTTGGATTTTTCGGCATGTGGTAAAGATCCTGGCACCTTTGGTCGGTTGTGCCGTAGGCCTTCACAGGAAGTCTGCGCGCATAGGACATGGTTTGGTTTGGGCCACACGTGGCGTTGGATTTTTCAGCGTGTGTGCTGTAGAGTGGTAGTCCCCCAGTTGGACAACTCATCCCTAGACACATAGTAGAAAGTTGAAACTCTGTGAGCTATATATAACTATTATACTTTTATTCTTTTCTTGTTTAGAAAGGATCTTTCCCCACTTGATGTGCCTACGGGCACGAGTTATAAGAGGGAGTGGTCTGGTATAGGAAAAAGGTCGAGTTGAGTTTGGGGTTTTACTACTATCGGGATTTTGGGTTATTTGGTTTTCAAAGTCGTTTGTGTTATATAATTACGTATATGGGATACTTTGGTTTTAAAGAATGGAATGTCAAGTATGTGAGTCGGGTTATATGTATAAATGTGTGTGTGAGAATTGGGTGGGTACGTTTGTGGACTTATTTCCAGGTCGAGTTCGTTCGAGCATGTGCATTGAGATGGCTTTGCACGGGTATGGATTTTAGTTGAGGTTTGAATTTGAGGCTTGAAACTGGATGGGTATGGTTTCAGGAAAAAGGGAGTTATTTAATTTTGTATTTTATACTTTATATAAATGGGGAGAATTTTGGAAAATTCAATTTCGTGGATTTACATTAAGAATCAAATGAATAAGTTTGTGGTTTCCAAAAACTGAGAAGTATTAATTAAATGGTTTTTCGCCATCGTTTATTTTGCTATAGGTTTACTGAAATGAATTATTTTCGAGTAACAGTTCGTATATATGTATGTGTACAAAAATATTTCATAGCTTAGTGTTTTTACATTATTTTCTAAAACGGAGGGGGTTATTATGTTGATTAAAGACTTATGTTTAAAGCTTATTTTCGTCCACTTACATTTTCTGTTTTGCGCCCCTAGGTCCTAGATTCCGAGATCGAGACCACTACATTGAGGCATCATCATTGTCCGCTCCGTAGGAGCGTTCTTCTTTCACTCTCTACCTTTATTCTTTCTTGAGTTGTAAACTTAAATCTTTAGTTGCTTTGTATGCTCGTTGAGTTTGGGTAGGGCATGAGGCCCATTTCATTAATCTTAACCGTTGTGTGTGTCTGTACCGTATGCATGCTGGAAGTTGGGATTAGTTTTGTACTTGTTTACAAGCACTGTAATTTGGGAATTATTCCAATTACAAGAGAGACTTTGCAGAATTTTTGGCAAAAGTGAATGGTTTATCTCTTTAAATTGGGGATAAAGGGCATTTTTTTGGTAAAGTGGGTTTGGCATCGGGTAGATATCGGACGGGAAGCAAGGTTCGTCACGGATTTCAAGAGGAAATTCGGGTCGGGTCCTGTCATTTTATACACACATTACTACAATGTCATGGAGTTTCGAACTTTAAAGCACTAGCTTACAAGTCAAGGCCTTTTTCGTTTGGTTAGACCCTATTGGCTAAAACTCAACTAGTTAAGAGTAAAAAATAGACTTTTTAACAGTTTCAACAAAATAAAATTTATGAGGCCCCTTTAAATTATGCTAATAAATTAAAATGAGGCCCTTTAAATTATGAGAGCGGATTTGGTGTCCCCTTCATGTCCCTTTTTTAAATGTTTGACAAGTGTCCTATCACTTAATCCTAATATAATAGTGTTAACTTAATAAAATAAAAAGATTGAAAAACAAAATAACAATAAATCATAGCAACCACTGTTTCCAAGTCCCTCCGCCTAGCAAACACCAACAGTAACCCACCCCAATCACCCCATCCCACTAGCGTCAACCACCCTTTCTTACCCTACCATAGGCCAGCCACCCAACGTAAGCCACCCTCGGTTCACGATCTAGTAGTGGGTTAAACCTCTGCAACCAATAAAAATCAACCACCCTTACTCGAAATCATACCCAAGTGAGCAGAGCAGTCCCTTTCATTGTAAACACATGCAAAAACAACAAAACTAAACCCAAAAATCAAAAGTGAAACACATACCCATTAACCCAGAATTATCAAAATAAGCAAATTGAAAATAAAAATAAAAATAAAAATAATTTCAAGATTGGTAGAGAAAAGAACGATATATAGAGGAGGAAGGGAGAGAGGGAGGGAGGGATAGAGAGAAAGAGAAAGATACATAAACAGATGTTGGAGTGAGTGGCTGCCCGTTTAAGCAGGTGGAGACTTCAGTGTCGTTGATTTTTTGTTTTTAATTTTTTAACTTTTAAGTTTTTAAAATTGATTTAAAGTTAACACTGTTAAGTTCGGGTTAGGTTATAGGATATGTGTCAAAAAAACTATGAAGAGTACACGAAGGGAACACCAAATTGAGGACAACAGATCCTCTCTCTTAAATTATGCTCATGTAAATTACTTTTGGTTTAAATATAGTAGTTTCATTTAACTAAAACAAGCAAGAATATATAAATCATATAACATAAAAATATATTTAAAAAAACAATATATAGTAGTTTTGTTCTTTCTTTCCAATTAACCATCTATATCTATATATATAAAGCAAAAAGCAAAAAATGATTCAACATTCAAAATACCAAAAAATATCATTGGTTAATGCAAATATTAAGAATTAAAATTATTAATTAAATGAGAATAATATAGTAAATTCACACTTTTTCATATTTAAAAAAATTAAAATTTAAAAAAAAAAATTAGATAATGAATCCTATTTTTATAGAACACAACTATCCATCATCTTTTTTAATTATAAAATATATTATAATTTTTTTTTTAAAAACCTCTCACAAGTGCGGAAGCGCGTGTGGAGAGGTTAATATATTATAATCCGAACGGCAGAGAGAAAATAAACTCAACTTTAACAAAGGACCTTTTTTTTTTTTGCTCAAATTATGTAAGGACCTTGAGAAAAAAGAAAAAGAAACTGTGCCTAAAATAAGTATAAGAAAGATCATTGGTAGTTTTAGAGCTCCAACTTGATTTCAGGGCCTTGAACATCTCTACACTCGAGAACCTTCTTTGGGATGTTGCTTGCAATCAGAGCCCCACCATTGTAACCATCCATTAACAACTTTCCTATTTTTGATCTCCACTCCGAGCTATCAGTTTCATTCTTCCTGTCATGAACAACTCTGTCACAGTACTTGAGCATTGTTCCCAAGCCAGTATTGGGTTCCCAACCATATTCTGTTAGCACCTGAGCCTCGCCTTCACTCAAGTCTTCTCCAACCTTAACCAGTCAATAACACGAAAGAGATACAGTTAAAACCAAAAATATATTTCAGCTTGTAAAATGATGTAAAAATTACCTAAAATGATTAAAGCTCTATTCATCCAGATGAACCATGTTTACAGCAGAATCCAACGTGATATTATCAAAACCAAAATTCTCACCACATACCCACAAAGAATTGACAGCAAAAGGCAAAAAATAAACTCGGCCAAAAAGCATTATAGCTCATAAAATAACAGCAATACCACGTAGCAGTACCAAGTAGCATAGCACAAAACTTTATGTAACCAAGTTTTGAGCTCTAATCAGCTTTTATAATAGCTAAATTTTAGAACCAATCCCAGTAGCAATTTCAACAGCTTCCTTCCAAGAAACTCTCCTGTATTAGCATTTATCACCCAATACAAATCTGTAAGTCATTATAAGCATTATAACTGTTTGTATTAAAGTATACTAAAACCTTGCACCTCTCAGCAGTATCATGTTATTTTTAAACATAAAATAAAATAAAAGTTCTTTGAGTCTCGTAATACAGCCCAACCGTTTGGAATTTCGGACTCCAATTTCCAGTCTAACATCACATCATAATTTCAGAGAAGAGAAAACTGCACATAAACTACACAAGGTTTAACACGGTTCCACCATAAATGGGGCTACGTTCATGGGCTCTAATCACAATACACTAATTAAAAAAACAATATTACTATTAACACGAAATAGCCTCTTTTAATCACTCAATCTTAGGTAACCTCACTCCTCTCAAACCTCTTCTTCAGAGCTTCAGAGAACCCCAATTACCCCCTTGAAAACTCACAAAAACTGAAACTCGCGTAAATTTCCTTCTTAACTCTTTTTTTTTTTTTGAATAGAAACATTGTATTGATAAACAAGAGGAAAAATCCTCGATCAAACAAGAAGACCAAAAAAAGAGTCTGACCTACTAAGCTTGAAAAACAAACTGTAAAAAAAACACTAAAAAACACAAAAAAAACTTCAGTAAAATCATCTTAAGACTGCCATCATGTCTCTCATGATGGTAGAGTAGTGATAGTCCTTGAACTGCCCCGAAACCGAAGCCCAAAGGGATGCCCAAAATTTAATTCTGTCCCATAATTCCTCAACCCTAACTCCTATATGACCCTGAAAAATTCTTTGATTTCGCTCCATCCAGATATTCCAGAAAATAGCATGAACTAGACAATCACGAAGGATTCCGGCTCTCTTCCCCTTCCCTGAAATCCTCAGATTGATACTAAGGAGCTCAAAACACCCTTTAGGAATCACCCACTCCACTCCGAGAGCACCCAACATCTTCCACCATAATCTTAGGGAGTACGAACAATGAATGAACAAGTGATCAATGTTTTCTGCATTCTCTTTGCAAAGAACACACCAAGAGGGGGATAAGCACATCTTTGGTTGCCTCCTTTGAATGCAATCGCAAGTATTAATCCTACCATTTGCTGCCAGCCATACGAAAAATTGAATTTTCGGCGGAGTCTTTGCCTTCCAGATTGAGCTGAAAGGGGGAAAGACATCCCTAGTGGTAGAGAGAAGAAAAGACCTGAAAGACTTGCAGGAAAAAGAACCCTGCTCCTCGACCTCCCAAGATCTCCGATCCGGTCTAGAACCGTATAATCTCACATTCCCCAATATATCCAAAAGTATTACCACTTCTGCTATTTCAGCCTCGGACAAATTCCTTCTGAAATCAAAATCCCAATTGAGAGGCAACACATGATTGTTAGCAAAACAGGCTATACTTTGATTTTTTCTCCTAGACAAAGAAGAGAGTCTAGGAAACAGATCTTTAAGAATCCCTTCTTTCAGCCAAAGATCCTCCCAAAATCTAATTTTCTCCCCATTTCCAACAGAAAATCTGCAGCATTGAAGAAAAGAGTTATACCCTTTCGAAATCTCTCGCCAAGGATTCCTGCAAGACACCTTATCCATCCGTTTAGTATCCCACCCATTCGAGTCAATTCCGTACTTGCTCTTAATGATCCTATGCCATAGCGAATTGGTTTCAAGTGGAAATCTCCACAACCATTTAGCTCTGAGGGCTTCAATTCTTTCTCTTAAAGAGCCAATTCCAAGACCACCTTCCTCTTTCGATTTAGTCACCCTTTCCCACCTGACCAAGTGACATTTCTTCCCTTCATCTAGACCTTCCCATAAAAAGTTACGCATAAGTTGTTCTACTTTGGCGGCCACTCCTATAGGCATCTTAAACAGAGACATATAGTAAGAAGGAATGCTACTCAAAACCGCTTGGATTAGCGTTAACCTTCCACCTTTGGATAAGCAAGCCCTCTTCCATTTTTGAAGTCTTTTCTCCACCTTCTCCATTACTGGATTCCAGAAATTAAGAGCTCTTGGGTTTCCCCCGAGAGGCAGACCCAAGTAAACCATAGGCCAGCAACCAACCTCGCATCCCCAACTGCCCGCCATGTTATTCAGCACATCAGTACTAAAATTGATCCCCAGAATGCAACTTTTAGCCTTATTAATCTTCATTCCAGACACATCACAAAACAACTTCAACAGTTGCAACAGATTTAACCAATACTCTTCCTTGCCATCCAAAAGGAAAATGGTATCATCTGCAAATTGGAGGTGAGAAACTTCCACTTGATCATGACCAGATACAATTCCGTGAACTAAGTTAACATCTTGAGCCCTTTCTATTAATCTGCTTAAAACGTCGCTAACCAAAGTAAATAGAAAAGGAGATAACGGGTCCCCTTGTCTTAATCCCCTAGAGGCTCTGAACTTTCCTCTTGGTTTTCCATTAATCATAATGGAAAAGTTGACAGATTCCAAGCAGCCAATAATCCAGCCTCTCCATTTGACACCAAAGCCTTTCCTTGCCATCACATCATCTACGAAATTCCATTCCACATGATCGTAAGCTTTCTCGAAATCAATTTTGAAAACCAGCCCTTTTCTTTTCTGTTTTCTGACTTCCTCAACAACTTCATTTGCAACTAACACAGCATCTAGAATCTGTCGCTTTTGGACAAAAGCTCCCTGAGATTGGGAGATAGTATTTCCAAGAACCTCCCTCAAACTTGAAGCCAAGACCTTGGATATCACTTTATAAAGACTCGTAACAAGACTAATCGGTCTGTAATCAGTAACCTTCACAGAATTCGCCTTTTTAGGAATGAGACAAATGAAAGTTTCATTTGTAACCCCATTTACGATTCCACTTTGAAAGAAATCTTGCATAACCTTCATGAGATCTCCCTTGACAACCTCCCAGCAAGATTGGAAAAAACTCATGGAGAAACCATCTGGTCCCGGGGATTTGTCCTTGCCACAATCAAAAACTGCTTTCTGAACTCCTCCAAATCAAAAGGACGTTCAAGCCAATCAGCCTCCACTTGGCTAATGGGACACCAATTTAGCCCTTCAACTCCCCAGTCTACATTTTTATTGCTGCTATATAACCCTTTAAAGAATCTAATCACCTCCCTTTCAATGTTAGCGTCTACTTCTATAACTCCCAAATCCTCCACTTCTAATTTTTCTATGTAATTTCTTTTCCTAGCTCCATTTGCCACTCTGTGAAAGAACTTGGTATTCCCATCACCATCTCTTGCCCATTTTACTTTTCCTCTTTGGCGCCACTTGACTTCCTCCTTCTGGGCCAAATCACCAATCTTTAGAAGAAGATTATCTCTCTCAGACCTCAAAAGGTGATCCAAACCTTCAGTTCCTTCACGTTGGTCCAAAACCAGCAATCTAGCTTCTGCCTCCCGTAAATCACGCTCAACATCCCCGAATTCCTCCTTGCTCCATACTTTCAATTTCGATTTTAGCATTTTTAACCTCGTCATGAATTTGTATCCCTCCCATCCCGGAATCTGGTCCTCACCCCACCACAGCTTGATCTTCCTCTTAAAATCCGGGTGATTCAACCACATATTTTCAAACCGGAATGGTGAAGGACCCCACTTTACCCTAGAGGTGTCCAGCTCTATAGGGCAATGATCAGATGTGATTCGCGGCAAAGCTTTGTGGCGATAATGAGGGAAGTGCTCTTCCCAGCTGCCCGACACCAGAAATCTGTCCAGTCTTCTACAAACAGCATTTTCTCTTAGATTAGACCAAGTGAAAGAAGCGTTTAGGAGAATGGGATCCCGTAAATTTGTTTCTTGGATAAAATCATTAAAATCTCTCATGCTTTTAGTCACTCTTCCTTCGTTCGACTTTTCAGCTGAAAAGCGGACAACGTTAAAGTCCCCTCCAAGACACCACATATCACCGCAATACCCGTACAGATCAGCCAATTCTTCCCAGAAACTATTTCTTTCCCTCTGTCTGCAAGGGCCATAAATCCCGGACAGCCACCAATCTGTCCCTATATTCTCTTCAATTCTAATAGATACAGAAAATTCGCCAACCATAGAATCGATTACCGAAACGGATTGGGAATTCCACAAAACTGCTATGCCGCCAGATCTTCCCAAAGAGGGCGAGAAGACCCACTCCTTGAATCTTGACCCCCAAACACCAGCGACCAATTGTCTGTCCACAATCTCCTTTTTAGTTTCCAACAAAATTACTATGTCTGGTTTGAGTCTCCGAAGTTGCTCTTTTACCAGTAATCTTTTCCTTCTACTTCCCAGACCTCGAATATTCCAGCTGATTATCTTCATTAATGAGAGGAATAATCCCTTTTCTTCTCGTTACCTTTTCCAGAGCCCATCGATCCCGTTTCACCCTTGGAATTACAAGATTTACCATGTCTTCTGTGAGCCAAGTTCTTCTTTAGGGGCAACAAAGATATGTCCATTTTGTGCATCAACGATTTAGGTAAACTGTCTTTGCGTCCATAACCTCGACGCTTTCTTCTTTTTCTGGAATAATATATTACTTCTGGAATGGTGTCAGGGACGAAAGTTGCGTCGTCATCGACTTCAAGCCCCGTCTGCTCATCAGACTGGATATTGGTAGGAAAACAGCCTTCCACATACCCATTGACGCCACCAGGGTCATCGGGAGGAGCAAAAATCTCGTGAAGAATCCCCTCTTCATTAGCAAAAGCATCTGTAGATTTCGTTTCCTCGTTCGAAGAAGAAACGTCATCGAAATCTGATTCCGACGATGGTACTTTGGCCATTGAATCCACAGATTCCGGGCAGATCGACGAACTGGAATCGTCATCATCTCTATCAGCGATCGACGATGGGGGGAGGGAACAGACCTGCGGCGGAGCGTCTGCACTAGAAAGACGAACGTCGAAGTGAGATAGACCTTTTCTAAAGCCCCAACTTCCATCACCATTTGCTCGGCCGAATCTGGATAGAAACTTGGTTTTTGACTTCAACTTAATCGCCGTACACACACTCTTTGACTGGGATACAGAATTCTTATTCCTTTCTAACCCACAAATAAGACTCGGCCCACAAAAAGACCTAATCTTCCGGAAAGGAATGGGCTCAGAGAAAGAACCTCCAAAAGGGTTAAACTGGGCTGAAAGTTTCGAAATGGGCTCACCAATAATTGGGCCCATCGTCAAAGCAATGTCTTTTGTGGCCTTATCAGATAATGCCGACATAAAAGGAGGGAGAATTAAATTCTCTGCAGCTATGATAGAAGTCCCATCACCTTGAAACTTCAGGTTCTGCGAAGTTCCGCTGAAACAACTCCGATTTCCCTTCTCGAGCCAATCAAACTCATTAATATTGCTTCGAGCCCAGTCCACCTGGGAATTTTCAACAACCCTCCACTGTCTCTGACTTGTCAGAACCTCGCCTCCAGCTACTGCCTGAACAGTCCCATTAGCAGAGATCCTAGGCTGGCCATGCCGTGATCTAGTGGGCCGGATTGCCGGAGAAATTGGTCTGATTTTCACGTGATAACTTTCTGTTCCTTCTGTAAGGGTCAAGATTTCCGGTAAAAACCCAATGAAATTTTTTCTGGTTTTAATTCTTGCTTCAAACAGGTACAAGTAGTTTTCGGTCCGCTGGTCCACCTGAAGCAATCCCCCACATTCCAAGCCGATGCGCTGGAAGAACTCCTTGTTCCACCAGTGCATAGGAAGCCCATTAATTCCGATCCAGCCACCGTAGCTAACGATTTTGGGGATATTATTTTTCAGTCCGTGTTCCCAGCTGTACAGCAAAACATCCGTTTGTCCCTCCACCGCCAGTTTTCCACTGCTACATACCTTCAACGCCTCTGTTTTGCTATCGCAGGAGAAGAAAGCCCTATTAATTTGATAAGGGAATAAAATAACGTTTTTCTCCAACCGGCCTTCCATGGCCTTCCGGATACCATCCCAGGGCTGGTGCAGTACTAACCTTTCACAAACCACCACCCAACTCCAGTTTGTCGTGTCATCTGAACTGCCATACCCTTTTTCCTGCTCTTGTACCACCCCCTCATTCAGTACCGCATCTTTGTAAGTCTTACCCAATACTCTGTCTCTGGCACTCACAGCTGTGTTGCCATCTTCTTCTGTGAACCAGTGTCTACTCGTTCTGTTTTTCCCTTTTAGAATACCTGCTAAATTCTCTTTGATCTGAATCCACCCGCTATCGTTCTTACCCTGTGGGATCACCACAGACTTCGTGAAACCGTGTACGCACTTGGTCAGTCTCAGATAGTATCCTTTCCAGTTATGACCCTTTTCTACCCACACTTGGTAAGAATCCCCCCTGTAACTTCTGAAGACACTCTGTACCTTGTTTTCCAGGATTAACTGCAGCTCATTGATTAACCACTCTACACAGCTAAGTTCCAAGGAAACATGGAAAAGACGTTCTTTAACCTTCTCTGAGATTAGAATGGACCCTCCATACGATAGATCGTCTACCTTAATTCGGAACTCCTTTGCTTCAATGTTGAAAAACCTTGGCATAAGTCTCTTACTCACCTCTCCCTCATTATGTTTCCATCCCCCTCTTTCTGTTTCCCTCGCTCTCTCACCCTCTCTTTCTCTCACCATTCTCCACTCTTATTTCAGTTTAAATGTTGTGAACTGGCACAACAGATCTCCTTGTATAGCCACAATAGTGGGCTTCATCAATTAGGAATTCTAATCATAAAGGAATCTGAATTCCTTCTTAACTCTTGAAACCCTAGATAAGAGAAACTCTCAAAAGCCTGAACAATGATCACATAAGGAGGCTAAAGCACTTAGAAAAACCTATTTAAAGCCTCACCAAAACCCTAACACCAATTTTGGAAACATCCTACATTCCTAATCTAACTAGGAGGAGATTGGAGCAAAACGGATGAAGAATGTGTCAAAAGACAAAACTCTGGAAATTGACACCAAACTCAAACCCAAGCATTTCATGCTCGAGCCTGCTGCAATATCTCAAAAAACTTCCCTGAACACTCGCTTTCAATCCTGCTGCAACATATTTCCCCTCTGGACACTAGAGGGTCCTCCCTGATGATGCTTAAGCATCGATTCCAAAACCTACATTCCCACCTCGCATTTCTAGATCCTACTTCAAGACCAACCAATGACAGAAGATAGGTTTCCCACGCAACAGGAACAACAATTGATGGTCTGAACAACCAACCTCCCAAAACAGAACCCCAACTGAGTTAACATTCTCCAGAAACCCATCACATATTTGACAGTTTAGACTTGAAATCCCAACCTTTGAACCCAAAGTATTCGTTATGATTACATTTCACATGACTTTATGTCCCAGCTCATCCAACAAGGTTTCTTATAGGGCTTTAACTTCTATTCTACCCCAAAGCAGAATGGCGAAGCTGAATATATGTCGTTCGTCAGCTCTTGAGCGGTATGCAGAGTCCTGTGTCTTACTCGTATATGGTTTCTTACAGTGTTGCCTACCTCATTAATCACACTTGTATCCTACAGGGTAAAGCCCCTTTCCACGTCTTCCAATCCGATTTAGAAGCTTTTTGTCTACAAAATAGATGGTGTGGGCCCTACGAGGATGTCCCTCAAATAAGCTTATTAGAGGGATCTCTCAACGGAAGCTCTCTGTGTATATATATATATATATATATATATACACAGAGAGAGAGAGAGAGAGAGAGAGAGAGAGAGTAAAAATGCAATGGAAGTGGCAAAACTTTAAAAACACCTTGAAATGGACAAATGGAAAGTAAAGTCAATGCTTTGTTTATTAGATGTACCACCACAGGACAAAGGGGTGAAGTCAAAAGATTCTCAAACAATAAAGTTCAAAGAACAATCACAAGAGGAAAATCCTTCAGGTGGTTTCTACCAAATTGCTATATATATAAACCAGAGAGTAACAGGTTCATCCAAATGATTGTTAGACAACCCACATGCCTAACAGGCTAAGTTTACATATACCATGATTTAAATGTTCTATACCACAAAACAGCAAATGCTTGCAATAAGTGTATAAGGTTAAACAAACTAATTTTCAAGCTGTGTAAGACAGCCTCAATGACTGGCGACATTAATATGACAGTTGTGAATCAATTTAACAAGTGTGCCATTGATTGACCCATATACACAAGCAATCATCTCATATATGTTTTCAAATAATTACCAATAATGCCTTGTTCTCAATTAGGGAAATCCTGCTGCAGCTGGTAAGCTTCATTGCAGTCACCAGCCTCTTGATCTGCCAGTCAATTGGTAAGGAATCCACTAGCTCAAAGAAATATGTTGCATATCCATATTCAGGTCGTTCCAGCACAATTCTGCAGTCAAGTGATAATGAAATGTCAAAAATATCCAGTCTAAGTCGAGAAGATGGACTAACCTTCAGAAAAAAATTCTACAAATCATGCACCTATTATGTCTCGCAAAGACAAATATAAATGATTGAAGGTCTCGGCACCAACCCCATTCAACAGGCCAATTTCTAAACTGCAGATATCGGGTCTGTAAAATAATAAAATAAAATGGGATTTATTGTGAACAGAAAGATAGCTTGTAAGAAGATATAGGCAGAAGGTAACTAAATTGATTAACTTAGTGTCATGCTTTGCTCACCAATTGATCATAAAAACCAATTACCTGCTCCACAAGTGAAATTAAACAAGCCAAGCAATAACTAGCTCTTGAGCCCTTTGTGCATCGTATTGGAGCAAGCTTTAGAATCGATTGCCGCTGTGATAAAAGCTGTCCAAAATGAAGAAGGTAACATTAGAAAGACAGTAATGCAAATGGGGTGCCACATTAAATTGTTCAATGCAATTGAAATACAGCTTCAGGAATTTTAGAGCTTTCTCGTCAGGAGCAAACTGGTAAACTTCCAGGAATTGGCCAGCCATATATTACTCAAAACAGAATCTTCACTCATGGAATTCAGTATTTTCTTGTTAAGAAGAAACAATCATTTTTATTACTCAACAAAATCAAATTACATAGTAGTGGACCAGGAGTCTATGAGAAAAAGGGAAACAAACAATACAACAATTTCCAGTACCCAAATAACGCCCACTCCAAACTTATCTAGCATACTGCAGCTTTTCAATCTTAGAAGAATAGCAGAAAGGGAGCTATCCATGAACTCTGTCAACATGGACACCCATGGAAAAGACAAAAAGCTGAGGTTATTCAAAGCTCATCCACCCAAACACCACTCAAATCTTCAAAAATTCACCTATGCGTGTCCATCCAACAACCCAACAAATGGCTAAGACCCCACATCCCCATTATATTTTGGCTTTCTTTCATTCCTGATCACTGCAAACTCTCACACATCCAAACCATCCCAAACTTCCTAACCCAGTTCCACCATATTCTTAATAGTGGAGAAAATGATAAGTTGACTCTGCACCCTCTTTACCAGATAGGGGAAAGCATGCCCGCTGTCTTCTCTTGTGAAGCATCTCGCATGTACTTCATATTCATTAATTCAATACAACCAATTATACATTGTCATCATTTAAAAGACACAACATTTTAAAAAAAAAAAAAACACACACACACAAAAAGAAGGTGCCTTCTACCAAGACAAGCCCTTCATGATAACCAAACAAGGAAAGCAAGTTCTTAGGCTTGTCTACAGGATCAACCCCTATTGTAACCAAATCAGAAAATTCATTGTGAAAGACTCTAATAAGATAGTTGATTTTGAAAATAGCCCATCATTTTGACTAGCAACCACGTGTATTCCACTTATCTCCGGTCATGTCCTCATCAATTACTTTATTAACTAATTTGTATTCTAAAATGGACCTATTTTCCAACGTCAAAATTATAAAATGAGCATTTATTCCCTCAGTTAATCACTCATTAGTATTCTTTTTTCCAAGAACTACAATCCCTGGCAGTTTCCATATATATGATTCACAATGTGCAATAGCACATCTGCTATCCCCATAAATAAAAGCAGCAATGTTTTCCAATAGAAGGTACATATTCGATCTTATGTGGAACTCCTATGAATTTGAAATACCCCCTGCTGAGGAAAATCACCAACAGTGATGCAGCTAGGGAGCAAATATTTTCAATATTGATCTTAAGAATGATTTTGCTACAAGGAAGCCGCAAGAACAATACATGAAATTGTTGTAACAAGGCTAAGACAAGTGGAAAATATCATAATATTAGAATTGTTGCCAACCTTTGATATCACAGCTTCAAGCTTTGCAAAGCTGTCTTCACATAAAGACTCGTCTAGAGCTTCATCACACTCCATCTCGCCGTAAAGCCTTATTTCATTAACCAGCACCCCTTTTTCAATTAAGACCTGCCAGTTTGCATGTTATGAGTCTTGATCCCAATGAAATTTAAAATGCAACTGTGAGAAACATGGAGTACCTGCAGGAGTCCCGGCGCATCCTCCTCCAACGCTGTTTCAACAGAATCCCTGCAATTAATTTGGCACTTATGTCCCTTAGAAAAGTGGGCAGAAAACTAAGTGGAAAAATATCTACATAAACATCACAGCATACGTGGCAGTCTTTTTCCTTTTTCGTGGACGAATGAGGCTTATTGGCTTAGCAGATTCTGAGGCAATAGCGCTGTACTTGATTGAGCCATAGTTCATATACATACTCGATTCAGAGCCATATCCAGATGACAACAGATTCATCCGATCTCGCAGTGGCATATGATCTACCACATCTTCATTAAGTTCATTGAAAGCCCTAGGTTCATTCTTTACTGGCAGTATGTTAAGGGAGAAGTTACCCCTAACATTTGTATCCAGATTGTGCAAGACACCACCATCCCAAGGCTCATCCTTTACTTTGACAGATGTTGACGAAGTTGAACAATGTGCTCTAGTTGTGCATGTAGGCATGTAGTCCTGTCCCCCACATGAACTGAATTCATTGGCATTAGGAGGCATTCTCTCAGATGAGCATTTCCTGTCACTTTCAGATTCTTTTCCGCCATCAGTTGACTTATTGGAGTTAATTGAATATTGATCAGTCGTAAATGATGATCCAACAATGATTTTATTTGGCGATCTAATCATAGAATTTCTACAAAGAACTGAATCATTTCTTGCAGGATTGTCATAGGGCGAATGGGTAGCAACTAAAGCTTCTCCACTGACACTACTAGTGTCTCCCTGTCCTTTATCGGCAAGTTGTTGGATAAGGTCCTTTGACAGTGGCCCTGGAATACCCTGTATAATACAATGTCAGAAGACGCTTCTACAATAGGAGATAAAATGTTATACAAACAAGTATATTATACTCAATTTTCACTTTTGAAGAACTTTATGAGAAGAAGATATTCAAGAGTTTGCTGCACAATAATTACAACTTTGGAGAGTATTCAGGTTTTTCAGCACATAGTCCAAAAAGGAGGAACTGGAACTGCATTCATCAGGGGTTCTCTTGTCAGACATTTAATTCTCTGTGTGATAAAATGATTTGGAAATCTAGTTTTCCTCCTAACGTTCGTTTTTGGCACGGATCATTGCTCATGGAAGATCAAACACTGGCAATTTGGTGCAAAGAAGAAGATCGAATGCTGTCTGTCTCCTCAGTGGTACATTTTGTGCAAAAGAAGAGGGAGAATTTGGAACTCACATGTTCTTAAATTGTCCGCATGTTTTGAGGGGCTGTGGTGGCAGTTGTGAGGTTGCAGGGTTAGTTGGGTGATTCCTCAATCACCCTCAAAACATTCTTTGTGAAAAGTATTATGTCTCTTGGTAGTGGGGATGAATGAAAGAAGTTTTTAGAACTATAACGGGAATGAAGAGGAGAGATCTTGGGAGATTTGGTTGGACACAAATGAAAGGAGTTTTTAGAACTATAATGAGGATGAAGAGGAGAGATCTTGGGAAAAAGTCAGATTATGGGCATCTTTATGGCCTCTCTGTCTCCAGCCTTTAGGGATCTTTCACTTTCTATCAATTTTCTTCATAGGTTATGGGCATCCTTTAGCGTTTTGTCAGAGGTTTATGGGAGAAAGACTTACCAATCCCACTTTATACGAGAAAAACTTACCTATCCTAGTTTCATAAACCCCTTCATGTATTAAACTGCCGAATGCAAGTATTCCTCGAAATATAGAATTTTTTTTTATAAAAAAAATGAGAGTTGTATATTATCGGTGGACCTCTTGTTCATCAAGTCTTGTACTGTGTTCGTATTATTTTCCATAAAATTTTATTTTTCAAACAAAAAAAGAAAAGGAAAAAAAACCCATTGGGCAACTTAAAGAATAGAAAGCAGAGCAACAGATTTTGATTGATTGGCAATAGCCAAATACCGAATTGATCTCACTTTTCAAAAGTGAGGATCCAGGTACCATTTCATAAGTGTTGAGGGCAAAAGAGTATGGTAAGCTTTGACATTGCCCATTAAGACAGTTATTCCTAAACTTGGGTAACATAGGAGATGAAGAATGTTCCAGCCATAATAGCCACAAGCTTCTCAATAATTAATTTAATCTTAGAATTCTAACAATCACTAGAAGGATAATAAATCACCTTGAAAACTGCTTTTTCCATCCCCGAGAGTTTCCTGCAAAATGCCATAAAAAAACAAACTAATAAATTATTCCCTTTCCTGCAATATGAATTACATAAATAAGTTGGGATATATATATACAACCATGTTGATTCTTGCTGTGCTTTGCTTTATTTACTCTTTGTCATCTAGGTGCTTTACTTTTATTTTCTTTCACTGATTTAATTTTCACGACTGAGGCAATTGATCTCACAACATACACATGTATCACAATTAACAAATAACCACATTTTTTTTCTTCATCTCAAAGCTTCCTGCATACCCCTCAAAATGAAAGATCGCACCATAACATAATTCAAGGGGTTTTCTTGCCCAACCTTTTAGTGAGCCAACCTTGTGGGTTTTCAACTAAATGGACTATGCCTTCTTTTTTTCTTTTTCTTTTTTCTTTTTATCTCTAACTTTTACCTTCCTCGGGCCTTTGGTCCAATGAGTTTTTTTTTCCCCCCAAACTCAAACCTTAACAAATGGGTTTTTTAATTTGGAATCCTTGAAGTTGAATCCTTCTAAATTTGAGATTTGTCCTTGATTTGATACACTTGAATTAGATTTGATTCAAAGAAAGACTTAATTTATACTGATGTGGCCCCTTAGGTGTTAGCACATGTCACTTCCTATGACTCACAACTTAGATAAGGATAAGTAAAGTTTTACTAGTCAAAAGGTCAAACTTTTGAGTTGTTGATCATTGATCAAATTGCTAGTGAATTTTTTAACTGAAGTTTTGATGTCTGCAATGTGTTTGTGTAGAAGGGATGAACTTGAATATATATATATATATATATATATATATTTGCGCCAAGACATAAAAATCATCAAGGAGAAAATGGCACCTTGATTGCAGCATCTTCTGTCGCTCTTTCAAGGAAATGTGGTCCAGAGGATCATAAGCACAGTGATCAGACATCTCCCTTTTCACCTTAACTGCTGACACTGGAGAACCAGCAAAGCAACTCATACCATCTCCAAAAGAACTCAACAAGCTGCCAGAGGAAGCAGCCTTTTCTTCGGCATGAACTTCTGATAGCGATGGATTTTCAGCTAGAATTAAAATATTGACATCAATGTTCTCTGGTTGACCAACATTTGTATCAGATTCAGTACAGGCAATCTGCTTTGAGGAAGTTAAAGTATTTACTTCTGTCCCATTGTAGTCACTATCACCAGGCATTTTCGCATTTTGGCTGCAAACTTCATTTTGTAAACATTGATCAAGTGAGGAATTTACCACAGTTTTACTGCACAATAATCCAGGCGTAGTTCCCCTTGGAATTATAGAATACTGATTTTTTTCTTCTTCCAATAATTGAACTCCCACTTCTCGGGCAGCAAAAAGAACAGAGGAAACATCCTACAAAACATACACATATTCTATTAACCAACCCAAAAAGGAAAAAAAGAAGGCAGAGGGAAGAACAAACATCACATATGACAAAGAACAGATGCCAAGTTGCCAACTCAAACTGCTTGCAATGAAATGATTTCAAATTGTTCTTTTCCTAGCATGCTGCTTCCTATTTCATCGAGGCACATTGATATAACTTGACTACCTCTAGTGCCATACAGCAGATTGTTAAAATGTCAGACAAAAGCTGACAAGGCAAATGCCTCACAAAATTATGTCGTTGCATTTTACCTAAGCATGTCATATTGTCCACTTTGATCATGTAGACCATCTATAGTGCCTCACCTGTACTTTTAGAGTTTTAGGTACATTCTAATTCCTAGTCAATTATCTTCTAAAGAAAAATCCTCAATAGTTTCTTATTTTCATGGTATATATCCAGTGTCTCACCTATACTTATAGGTACATTCAAATTTCTAATCAATTCTCTTTTCAAGTCAAATCTCTAAGATTTCTCATTTTATAAAATTCTTGGCCTTTACTCTTTCTTTGCCAAAGCAAGGCCCACTGTTATGTTACCATGCTGCATGATGAAGCCTATTGATCTTCATCTCAGAAGAGGCTTTGCTGCTTTCTTGGATTTCATTTCCACCAGATTCTAACTAGATTCTCATCATGTTCGTAATAATGAAGCATAGGTGGATCAAACAACATAAGGAAAACTAAACCACTCTCCCATCCAACCAAGACAATTTTTCAAAATCTAGTACCTCCTATATGTTACATATAAACACAAATGTACTTTTCTCCACATTCATCTAGCATTTGCAAGGACTTCGTAAGTTTTGCCAATAAAGATAATTTGCTAAAATCCAGTAGTTCATATTTCATGCATAACAACTCGGCATTCGCCTGGTGCTTGCAAAGATTCTGTGACTTTTGCCAAATAATTAGGCCATAGCCATGATAACTCTTATAATTTCCAATTACCTAATATTAAATCCTAAAAACTTTGGCATACAATTTCATAGTTGCCTTAATTTCAGATTCCCCAAATAAACTTCAAATATCTGTAATCTTCAATGTCACAACAATAAATAAATTCTCTGAAAATTAATATGATATTCACAATCTTCTTTGCACACATTCTTCAAGCAATTGTTCTTCACTAGTTTCCTCATATGGGTCATTATTTTCAACTACAAGAGGCGTTTTTCACAAGAAGAAAAATTCATGCATCAACCTATCACCCTATTATTCAACCATGACATATCTTGCGAAGGCATTTTGTAAAACATCTTCATAGCCTAAAGACAATCATCAATCGAACACTAAAATAAGGATTTACATAATAAATAACACGCAAACTGTTTACGCCAATGGTTATAGAACTGTCCAAAATAAAAAACAGGGCCAAGGAAGTTTGTTATTGCCTAACTATATCTCGTCTCTAAATGTTCACTACGAAACTAGATAACACGGAATTTGAAATCGTACTACTGAGCTTTAATAAGACAAGGCTTGAAACTTTCACCTTTGTAAGGCTTTAAGAACTTTGAAACCAATAATTCAAAATTGAAATAATATGAACTATGATAAAAATAAAACGAGGAGATAAACAAATTACTTGTGACTTAGAGAGCTCATCGTCTTCTTTAGGAGCAGCACCAATGAGGGATCTGCATGCATGTCGCAAAGACAAAGCTTCAATCAGCAATCCTAAAATATTATTGACATGTTTTAAACGGAACAAAAACCTAAAACAAAAACAAACGAAAAATGAAAAGGAGCTCACTTTGATTTTTGCTTACTGGCCAGTAACAAATCACGCCGTCGTATCAATGGAAGATAGTCAAGCTCATCCGACCAACCAACACCATCAACTTTATACTCAAACTTGGGCAAATATATATTGGAACCACTGGAAGTAGCAGCCATTTTTGTGTGCACCTCTTCTAATTCAGTTCAGGTAATCAATTCCCATAACTTATGGATCAAGTCCCACTTGTGGCGAATGTGAGAAACTCCACTGCTCTGGAACATCGTTGCCTAATTCGCTCACCTCCATACGAATTTCGATCTGGAACGAAAGATTTAACGACTCAGTTCCAGAGGAGAGAACAGTACCTGATAGACGACGTCGCTGCTACAGAACAGTACCTGACCGCCGACAGCACACGAGCAATCGAGAGCACATGAGGGAGAGTGCTATAGCTGATGAGCCCACGTTTGATTCTGGGTCTCTTGGAAGATACTGGGTTCGGACTTCGGAGAGGATTTTTTTTGGACGAATGGATTCCAAGAGGTGAGATGCGTGATAAATGGATTGGCGTAAGAGCAGGTCCAGCGGACAGCCCAGCCCAGGAAAAAGGGCCCCCGGTCTCCCAAAATCACCTCCAGCGGTGATATCCAGCCCAGGCAAGGCCCGAAGTAAGATAAGCAGTGATATCAGCAAATAATTTTTTTTTTTAAATTCGAAAAAATGTCTGAAACAATACCAAAAAATTCAAAAAAAAAAAATTTATCGCATGTAAATAGTAATTGCCATTGCATTGCCACGACAATGGGTGAAAAAGCACACACAAAAATTGCTAGGACATATACTATTCAAATAAACAGTAACAGCCTTTTCTTGCCCTTACATTTTGCCATGACAAATGAGTGGAAGTGCTCTAAGACCCATTTGCCCTTTGCCATGGAGGGGGGAGGGGGTTAGGACAGCTATTATTCACATGAATAGTAGCTGCTCATGCAAAAAGCAATGTGTGTTTTCACCCGTTGCCATGGCAAAGGGCAAATACTATTCATTTTTTTGTTTTTTTTCACAAATTGTTTTATCAAAACAATTCATTTGGATAATATTTTTGGATAAGATTTTTGGGTTCGTACGTGTCAATATTTATTATAAAATTCATACCTCATAATCGGATAAAATTTTCGAATAAGATTTTCGATTTCAAATTTCATATAAGATTTTCACCCTTTAAAATCGCGCCACGTGTCATCTCTATCTGCCTAAATTTTTCTATAAAACTATCTCTCACACTAGATCTTCTCTATATTTTCATTTCTTAGATTTTAGAATTCATACTCCATTCTCAATGTCAGACATGAGCAGTGTTTTGGAGAGGCAAGAGTAAGAAACTAGAGAAAGAAAGTATAGACGAGCTGAAGACAAAAGGGTGCAGAGAGAACTAGATCAACAAGTTGTCATAGCAGTGACTTTGCTTGATGAAAAAAATCAAGGCCGCCGTCGTGGTTCACAAGTTGGGCGTTGCCCGAATGTAGACAAACATATGCATTCTCGGGTAGAATTACTCAAGGCGCTTTGCCTTGCAATTTCCTCCAAAAATTTTGATGTATTATTGGTAGAATTACTCCCTCTCTTCGCCTTCGCCGCCTTTCTCCCAATAGGCCTCAGCTCTCTTTGGATGGGTGAGTCTTGACTCATTGGCGAATCCATAGGCGAATCCAATGTCGGTGAATCATGGAGTAGCATCTCGTTCAACACCACGGTCGGACCCGTTGGAATAATTTGGAATCTCTTACAATTCATCACCACCTCCCAACATTGATCATGGTTGATATTTTTTTGCCTTGCCCAGTAGCACCATACCACATTTGTGCTTACTTAATCTACATAAAAAAAATATTGAAAAATGCAAGAAACTTAAAAAAAATATTGGCAATGCAACAAATATAAACAAAATAATGGAAATGCAAGAAATATTAACAAATTATTGGAAATTCAAGACATATTACTAAAAGGCATATTTATGTACATGCCCCCTGTGCTTTCAAACTTGTTTCAGATTACCATATGTGTTTGAAAACGTCTCAAAGTACCCTCTAACCTTTTAAAAACCGTCTCACGTTACCCCTTTCGTTAGTTTTTTACCCGTTCATTTACAAGCGTTAGGTCCTACTCCATTTTAACCTTTAATCTCTCTTCGAATAAGGGTTTCTCAGTTCAAACAGAGAGGGAAATTGGGTGAGAAGGGGAAATAGGAGAAGAGGGCTTAGGGTTTGTGAAAATCTGAGGGTGGGTTCGATTTTGGGAGAAGTTGGAGAAGAAATTAGGGGTTTGGCGTTAGAACTCTGAGGTGGAGTTTGAAATTGGGAGATTGTGGAGTAGAAGATTTGGGTTGATAGAAACAGGAGAGAAGCAAGGAGAAGCAAGGCATGGCCAATGGTGTCATTGTGGGAAGTTAGCACGGATGCAGACTTCTTTGACCAGTTCAAACCCAGGGCGGAGATTTCTAGTTTGCCCAAAGTCAACGGTAAGCATGTTTAAGATCAAATTTTCAGTCATCGTTTTGGGCATCACAAATTAATAGAGTTCTTATTGATGAAATTGTCAGTGATTGATGAAATTTTCCATCATTTTATTAGATAATTTTCAGTCATTATTCTTGGTTGATACAAGGAAGTGGAGACAAAGGATGTAGGTTTTTTTAGTGGTTTGATGCAGAAATGTGTGAGCATTCAAAGTCTTTGATACCTGGTTTGCTGAGGAAGATTGATAGGGTGGAGAAGGAAAATGCAAAGATTCGAGTAAAGTCAAAAATATTGTGGGCTGCTATGTTGCTTTCCTGGTTGGTGGTGTTTGCAATGAAGATGAATTAGGCACTTTGGCAATATTTTAGTGGGCACTGTAATTTGAGAACAAATGTTAATGTAATGTAAGGCACTTTGGCAGTAGTTAGGCACTTTGACAGTAGTTTAATGGGCAATTTTATTTTGAGAACAAATGTTAATCTAATGTAAGGCACTTTGGCAGTAGTTACGTTAATGTGATGTAATGTAATGTAATTTGGTGTAATGTAATGTAATGCTAGTTAAGTTTGTTAATTATTTTTGTTTAGAGGTTACAAATGGTGACATGAATGTAATGTTAGTTAGTTAAGTAATGTAATGCTAGTTAAGTTTGATCTGTGATATGAATTGTAACTTGTTTAGAGGTTACAAATGGTGACATATTGAATGGTCAATTATCAAATGGTCAATTATCCATAACAGACATCAATAATCCCACAAACCAAAACAAGTTCCAAAATAGGTTTCAACCATAATAGCCTTAGAAATATAATCACTAATCAAAACAGGTTCTAAAATACCAAAATAGGTTTCAAAATACCAAAACAGGTTCCAAAATAGGTTCCAACCATAACAGCCTTAGGAATATATGCACAAACCAAAATAGGTTCAAACTATAACAGCCTTAGGAATATATGCACAAACCAAAACAAGTTCCAAAACCAAAACAGGTTCCAAAACCAAAATAGGTTCCAACCACACATTCAAGGATGAAAAAAAGTCTTCCACAATATTCTAGTCTTCCACAATATGTCTGGACCATCAAAGTCTTCCACAACATTCAAGGATGAAAAAAAGGATCTTTGACAAAATGGCTCCTCTGTTGATCTTTCATCCTCCTCCTATGTTGTTGTACTCGAGATAGTTTGGTAGGTTCAGATGCTTGAGATGGTTGGGATTGAGAAGCATCAGCTACTTCAGTAGCCTGTGATTGAGAAGGCACTTGGGAACCGCTTGCTTGTTTCCTTTGCCTTAATTGCAACTATGTTGTCCGCTATTTGTGTCTCCGCTATTTGTGTCTCCACCGCTATTTGTGAAAACATAGTTGAAACCGTGGCACTTACTGCAAGTTTTTCCTTGGCAACTTTCCTCGACCTAGTAGGCTTTATGTTGGGATTTCTAGGTTCCTAATAAGCAAAGTCATCAAGTCAGAAACCAAATCAAATACATTTAAATGTAAAGCAATAAGCCTATATTGACACATACCTTACAACTAATTCGATTATGTCCATCTCCACCGCAATTGCCACACTTTAAAGGGATGCCATACCTAGGAAGCTTATATGGATTAAAAGATTGTTTAGGTTCATCAACAGCTTGTTTTCTTGTCTTGTTAGGCCTACAGGCTCTCAAATAAGCCTCTTTCTTGTACACTGCATTACAAAAGTCCTCTGGATTCCCATGAAACCAACTTATTGCAGCACAAGCATGCAAACATGGTATTCTATTCAAATCCCAAGCATGACATGAACAAGAGTGGGCATTGAAATCAACAGCAAACATGAACAAGAGTGGGCATTCAAATCAACAACAAAGGTGCGGCCACTATGGTGCATTACTTCAAACTTATTCTGTCCAGCAGCCTTAGGAATGCACTACTGAGCTTTTCCTTTGTTTTTCTCTAATATCTTTCTAATTCTTGGCCCAACTTGTCTATGCCATTTCTCACAGAAAACCCTTCTTCCAGCCATCAACAACATTATATACAACCGAATTCTTTCTAGCATAGTCAAAACAGGCTTGTCTCTAGCATCCATTATGCTACGGTTGAATGCCTCACACAGGTTGTTCATAAGCATGTCACACTTGGAATCACTCTTGAAATATGCCCTACTCTAATGCCTAGGATCTTTCTCTGCAAGCCAATCATGTGCAGGTTTGGACAACTCCAACATCTTTCTCATTTCTGCATGAAACCATGGCATTGTTGTGGCCCTAGCAATTGCTTCCATTTTATGTTTCAAAGCAAGACCTCTATGTTCCATATAGATGTTTCAAACAATGCCTATGCTCTGCATGAGGGAATAGAGCATCCACAACATCTATTAACCCTTTTTGTTTGTCAGTCATAAATACATAACCATGGCTATTTGTTATATTTAGATCACCACTCAATAATTCTAAAAACCACAGCCACGTTGAATTGCTCTCAATCTCTACATATGCATAGGCAAGTGGAAACATTCCGTTGTTTGCATCAACACCCATTGCAGAAAGCACTTGCCTAGGGTGAGGCCCTTTGACATGACACCTATCCAAGCAAACCACAGGCCCACAACCATCTAAAAACCCCTTCTTGCAGGCTGCAAGACAGATGTAAATTCTCTGAAACCTTGGCCTATCACCTTCCATTTCAGATTTAATGATAACTGTACTTCCCACATTTCTGGTTCTTAACTCATGACAATAATCCCACAAAACTTCATATTGTTTACTGTAAGACCCCTCTACAATGTCAATTGCCATGGCTCTTGCTTTGTACACAGTTGCTCTAGATGGTCTGTAACTATAGTCTTAACTGCCCTGAATATCTTTCAGCCAACTAGGCAGTAGTGGCATGTATATTTTTAGTCCCCTTACTACAAATATGTGTAGGATTAAAGGTTTTCACTTGCAGGTAAGTGCTACCACTAACATTTGAAGCATGGATAACAAAAGGACAGCCCTTTTCACATACTACTCTTATTTTGTTACGATCATTATTCATAAATATCAACTTCCTTCCACAATTAATGGAGTATATCCTCACAGCTTTTCTAAACAACTCAGCAGTTGCAAACTTTAAACCTATTTTGAAACCTGGGTTTGCCATATCAATTTCAGGTCTGAAATCTTCACCTTTTGGCATCTTATTCTTCTTCCTTCTTACTTCACCTACTGCATCATCTTCACTTGAAGAGCTATTTAGGCAAGTAAGTGGGCAAGTAAGTGTAGGTGACTCTTCTCCATTGTCTGACTCATCATTTTCCTCTGCAATAGGATCATTGTCAATGCAACTATGATCCACATAATCATCAAACCACTTATCATCATTCTTCAATAAGTCAATCTCTTAATCACTCTATGCATAGTCACTGTCTTCAAAGTCTGGATCATTGTTATGATTATCCTCAGAACAAGAATATTCTTGATCACTGCTATCATTCCCCACTTGGCTTGAAGTCAAGCTCACCACCTTCAAGTACAAAACTATCACCCTGTTATTGCTTTTAGGTACCATGCTCATACAAGCTAAAAGCGTACTATCAGATATTATTTGAATGAGTCTACTAGTTCCAAACTCTTCACCATAAAAACTCACATCATACCTATCGTCATATCCCAAATCTTTAGCCATTCCAAATAGCTCTAACATGGACATATAGTCAACCTCACAGTAATCAAACTAACTGACTTCACCACCCAAATAAGGCCATTGACTGTCCATCTATTTTTAACTAGTTTACCTCCATGGAAAAACTTAAATGTGACAACCTCATTAGCATCTTTATCTACGTAAGAGGAAGATTCACTTAACAAATGGAAAAAAACACACAAAGAGAAAACAAGGACCACACAAGGATAATACAAGGAACACCCAAGGACCACATAAGGTATATTGGGGCCAGCACAGAGTAAAAAAGTATATGAAAAAAAAAAAAAATCAGCAACACATCAGACTAGGAACATGCAAGGACCACACAATGACCACAGCAGGACCACCACAGAGTAAAAAAGTATACAAAAAACAAAAACAAAATCATAACAACAGTTCAATGCACATGCCAAAATCAAGAAAATCGAGTAAGAATGGGTCCACTTACATATGGGTTGACAACCTCCAGATTCTCTAAGCACCACCATCTTCGCACTTTCTAGCCTTAAAAGTCTAACACCAAACCTCTAATTTCTTCTCCAGCATCTCCCAAAATCGAACCCACCCTCAGATTTTCACAAACCCTAAGCCCTCTTCTCCTATTTCCCCTTCTCACCCAATTTCCCCCTTTGTTTGAACTAAGAAACCCTTATTCAAAGAGAGATTAAAAGTTAAAACGGAGTGGGACCCAACGCTCGTAACGGAACGACTAAAAAACTGACGGAAGGGGTAATGTGAGACGGTTTTTAAAAGGTTAGAGGGTACTTTGAGACGTTTTCAAACACAGGTGGTAATCTGAGACAAGTTTGAAAGCACAGGGGACATGTACATAAATAAGCCTTAATAAAATATTGGGAATGCAAGAAATATTTAAATAAATATTAAAAATGCAAGAAGTATTAACAAAATATAGAAATTGCAAGAAACATTAAAAAAAAAAAAAAGGACATTAAAATTAATAAAACGAAAATTACAAATAATTTACCTCATTGCTAAGATTTTCCTCGCTTCTATGGTTGTCCATCGCTTTTGCCAAGGCATCTCTCCATTTCCCAAACTTTTTATTGAGAATTTTCCACCTACTAGACAATGTCATTTCCGTACGGGTCGAACCCGATCTTTCACAAAATTCGGTATGAATTTTTCTCCACATATGACAGAATTTCATCTCATTGTCTGGGACGGGACAATGACTAATTTAGACCCAACACTCACACAACAAAACATGTTCCATGATGCTCCATGCCCCTCTGGTTTCGACAGAAGAAGCCATAAGATGATAGAGGAAAAAAAAATGATAGTGAATAAAATATTGAGTAGAAAGTGAATAATAGTTCAAGGAGAAGAAAATATATGAGAATTTGATGTTAAAAGTGAAGAGTATTGGTTGGTATTTATAGAAAAAAAAAAGCAATAATTTATGGGTATTGTTTAAAAACAATTTCGAATTTTTTTCATAATTTTATTGCAAAAAAATTAGCTGCCGTTGGATTGGAGGACAAAAAGCAATCGAGGAGCCCATACGCCGCCACGTGGCTTCTAGTCGTTGGCGGAAGCAAGCGAGCGCGTGCAAATTTTTTTAACACCAGTCTGGCGTCATTGATCACATCTGCCCAAAACTCAAGCACGTGCACGAGCTAAACTTGCCTTCGGGCCAGCCCTTGTTGCTGGAAACGAATTTTGGGCTCTCAACCCCCCCTCCCCCCCAGCCCGTGCCGCTGGAAACGCCCTAAGAAGGAGCGTACTAGAGGTTGGGTGGGTGTGTCAATATAATAAAAGTACTGCTTCTGGTTTCAAGAATTCAGTCTTATTCTGTAGGGCCCACTTCGAATTATATTTCACTAATCCAAATTGTCTATTTTGTAGATATTCATTCAAAGATCATCTCTTCGTCCAAAAAAAAATTTTCAAAGATCATCTCTACAAAAAATCACTTGAATCCGATACCGTTTGACCACTCAATTTAGTTATTGAAATTTTAGTACTTTCTTTAAGCACCGTGTTTATTGATTTTGTAGGACATAATTGGATGTTGAAGCTGTTGCCTGGGCTCGGGCCCTGTCCTGCCAGGGCTGGGGGCTATGGTTGGACTTGCTTTAATGTAACACAAATATTGTTTTAGCTACTTTCAGTAACTCTAAATCTGACACAATTTTAAAAATTGCCAAAGCATGTGTGTGGTTTATAAAAAAATTTGACAATTCACTTTCCAAATTTATATATATTTGTAAGCCACTCAAATGTTTGTGCAAGATCTTTAAAATGAGATTTAAGGTATGAACAACACATGGAGACCAAAAAATATGGTCGTGTACCTTTCCAATCTCTCTATCAGGTGCGACACAGTTACTTGCAGTGTCAGTTACTACTTGGAAAATATTATGGGGCCCCACTTCTGCAATTGCTTCAAGTAAGAGGCTTAGGATCTCTTTACTAGTCTTTTCAATCCCCAACATATCATGTGTCACGCCCCGAATTTTCAACAACAAATAACCTTTGAGTTATTACAAACAAACTGATCTGGGACATGAAACTTGGAACCTTCAACAAATATATTAGAAATTTTTTTTTCTTTTTCCTTAATACAATACAACCTGTTATGAACCCATATCTGATGTTTAACTCACACATTGGCTGACAAAAGGCCTAAAAATCAGAAGAGGTAACTTTTCTCTCTCTCTCTCCCTATTACAACTACTCATTTTGATTTTGATTTTTTATTTTTAATTTCAGTTGGGCTTGAAGGAAGAAAAAAGAAGAAGAAAGAGTTGGGCTTACTAGTCAGTCCAAACTGGGAAAATCAAAATGAACCTAAATTGGTTTGGGTTGGTTTGATTTAACAATGAGTTTTTATGAGAATCGGACTAGATAAGATGAACAGTACTGATTTCGATTCTAATTTTGGGTGAAAACCGAATCAAATCGGACCGTGCCCAGTCTTAATAATCATCACCAACCAACTATTAACAAACATTCTTATGGCAACAAGAAAACAAAAATTCCACAAAACATATTTAATTTCATTTCCAAATAAGTACAACCAATAATATTTGAAAATGAAAAAGAACATAAAAAGTGCAATCCTTCAAAAGTACACCACTAAAAAAAACAACTCTCACAACACCTAATTCAAACATTTTTTTCTCTTTCCAAGAAACTAAGACTCAACATAGTTTCAATTCCGTCTGCTTTATCATCAACTTCGAAAGGCTTCGAACTTTTAGCCTTCACCTTAGACCCTCTACGCCTTGAACTCTACATTTCAACAGTGACCTCGGTAGGTCTTGAACTCTGCTCTTCTACCACATGTTCTACAATAGTTACACACGAGCTTTTTGGCGTGGTGATTCCCCAAACAATTGTCCTAAAATGTCGTTTTTGCACCTTCATCTACTTTGTTGTGTTCCTCTAGGACCCTCTTATTTGTAACTTCTACATTGTCCAACTTTTAACGCATTTCTCTTGAGTACGTGTCTACCATCCTTGATAACTCATCCTTCTTTTTCAGCAACCTATGAATTATTACAGCATGCCAAATACGGTCACCCTTCTTCTCATACTTTATATGCTTGATTACAGAGTGACACTCATCCAACACAGCCTTCAACCTAAGGACTCCTCTCTTAGTTTATTAACTAAAATAGATAGCACTTTCTAAAAGCAGATTGTGGGAAGTCTTATATACTTGATTGCCACTCAACATGATGTAATGTTTGTGGTGAGTCTCATCAGTAGATACATGGAATGTCTTACTGAGCTTCATTTACAAGCAGCAAAGAGGGTGTTAAGGTATTTGAAAGGTACAATTATTTTTGGATTTCTCTACAACAAGAGAGGAAATGAGGAGCTGATCACCTAAACAAATAGTGATTATGCTGGGGATTTAGAAGACAAAAAAAAGCACTTCGGGCTATTTGTTTATGTTGAGCTCGGGAGCAGTGTTATGGTCCTCAAAGAAACGGCCTATAGTCACCTTGTGCACCATTGAAGCTAGTTTCATTGCTGCAAATCCATGTGCTTGTCAAACAATATGGTTAAGAAACATTGGAACTTGGTGGAAGTTGGGATTCCTGCAGCAATAGAGGACAAAGGAAGGCAATTGAAGATAAAAAAAATAAAAAGACTTGAGAACAAAGAACGATTTCTTCCAAGCAATTAATCGATCCATTCTGGAGACCATTTTGAACAAAGAAACAGCAAAGGACATTTGGGACTCTTTGGAGCCAAAGTACCAGGGGACGACACGAGTAAAGCGTACAAAACTACAAGTTCGTCGAAAGGAGTTTGAAGTTCTTCATATGAAGGTAGGGGAATATGTAAATAAGTACTTTGCTCGAACTCTTACTATAGTAAATAAGATGAGGATGAGTTAAGAAATGTAGTGGTGCCCATATGAACATACTTTGTTCATCAAAGTAGCGGATGAAGGTAAGATCTTAATTATTTGCCTCTATGTTGTGGACTCATATTGAACATGACTAAGTTCCTCCAATATCCTCCTTAACCATATTGTTTGACAAGCACATGAAGCTGCAGCAATGAACTCATCTTAAGTGGTGGACAAGGTGACTATAGGCTGTTTCTTTAAGGACCATGACACTGCTCCTAAGCTCTACATAAACAAATAACCCGAAGTGCTTTTTTTGTCTTCTAAATCCTGAGCATAATCACTATTTGTGTAGGTGATCAACTCCTTATTTCCTCCCTTCTTGTAGAACAATCCAAAAGTAATTGTGCCTTTTAAATACCTCAACACCCTCTTTGCTGCTTGTAAATGAAGCTCAGTAGGACATTCCATGTATCTGCTGATAAGACTCACCAAAACATAACATCATGTTGAGTGGCAGTCAAGTACATAAGACTTCCCACAATCTGCTTTTAGAAAGTGCTATCTATTTTCACTCTATCTTCATCCTTCATAAGCTTGAAACCAAGAACAATAGGATTGTAAATTGGATTTCATTCACCCATGCTGAACCCCTCCAACACCTTTGTGCATATTTATTCTGACTAATAAAGATTCCATCCAATCTTTGCATCACTTCGATGCTAAGAAAGTATCTCATTTTTCTAAGATTAGTCATATCGAATTTCACCATCATAGATTGTTTGAACTTGGTAAACATAATTTCATCATTTCCAGTAAATATGCGATCATCAACATAGAGGCAAACAGTTAAGATCTTACCTCTATCCTAAAGGAAACATTTATCTTCTTGGAAATGAATTTAGCCACAACATAAATATAACACAAAAACATTCATAATGGCAGATTAATTTTGCTTATTGTAGTTGAGTTAAGCCTTTTTCATTTGAACCAAGTATCTTATGATCAAGTCTCTTTGAGCACAAAATAGAAAAGAGAGAAAGGCATAGGATTTTACCCTGGATGACTATTTCTTGAACAAGCCAAGAATGATCACCTTTGTAGGAAAAGGCCTACTTTTCTTCCTCTTCTCAAAAGATCCTTAACTCAAAACTCCAAAAGTGAAACCCTCTACCTCACCACACCAAAATGGATTAGAGATGAAGAGAAATCAACCTAGAAGACTTAGATGCTAGACTTCCTCTAAGTTGGACCAATTTTTGTCTAAGGAAGATGAGAGGGAGGATGTCTCACCTGCACATCAATACACCACAATGGAATTCCAAAAACCCTAATTGGGTTTGGAGTCAAGTTTGGCTTTTATAGGAAAAAGCACACAAGGGAAGACAGAGAGAGATTCTCTCTCTATGGCCGACCATGCCTAGGGGATGAGCTTCTCTTAGGTCCTTTGATTTGTGTTGTCATACAACACATATCCTTGGGCCCATTTGGCTTTTGGGTATTTTGCATTTTCTTTTAAATCATATTTAAAGCCTAATCCAATTCCTTATGTCAAAATTAATTTTATAATTAACTCTTAATTATGATTTATGATTTAACTCTTAAATCACTATTATAGTCTCACTATTTTGACTTGGTCAACATGTTGACTTTGACTTGACCGTTGACATTGATTTTGACTTTCGGCATGTGACTTTTTACTCCTAGTTTCTTTTCACTTCATTTGGTCCTCTAATTACATTTCTCGGTGTGCAATTTGTAGTTTCTTTTTAGCAAGGTAGTGGGTTGACTCAACTCCTTTGAGTTGACTTGTGAATTAAATCTCACTATTTAATTCTTCCTTTTAGTGAAGATCAATTATGATTGAACTTTTCAGGACGTCCACAAACCATGGTTGACACCTAGTAGCATATCATGGTTATCCGAGCTAAATAGGGTGTTGGGAATAACCTATTCAAATTGGAATGACCGTGCAATTGATTTCTTTTCTTATACAATACACCTTATGTTCACCCGTTTTGTTTTTACTCCTGTGATGGAAGGGCAGCGTTCACCATTGCCTTGAAAACCATTGACTGGTCAGCAAGCCAACTTTCTTTGGTGTGCGAGCGTGCCACCGCTAGCAATGAAAAATCCTAGCAGACTTCTTTGAAACAGATAACTTGCGCCCCAAGTTACTAATTTCTAAACAAGTGATTATGAATTTGGGTGAGGAATATCTCCCAAGTAAGTTCTTTTCTTGCCTCAGACTGGTGAAGACTTCATAATTTATTACAGTATAAAATTGGTAGTTATGGCCAAATAGATGATAATAAAGTGGATTGTTTTAGGCAGAACTGCATTCTACAGAATTAAAAAGGGAAAGATCAATTCTAGAAAGACAAAAAAAGATGGCTGGAATCCCATTTCTGCCTGGGTAGAAACTTCTGATCGGGCTGGACCGAATACATTCATGCTGGACTGAGCTGTTAACAACTTCAATTGCTTAGCTTTAGCTATAAATCAATACCAAAGTTCAATTTTGGCAGAGCTTTAATCTACTTCAAGCCTTGGGAGGCTTTTGAGCTGGCAGAACTACGGCTTATTTAATCTGAAGGGGCAGAAGTGGCTGGACTTGAGGACTTAGCAAGCTGGAACTGCACTGTAAAATTTGTTGAGGTTTTCATATTTGTGAAAACTCAAACTCTGCTTGTCTTGGCTTTTCCTGAACCAAATTTGTAACGAGAGAAGTCTTGTTTTGAATGACTTATTTCTCTAAGCCTGAACTTTGGAAGTTCTGATCTATAGCTAGCTTCTTTTGTGGCTCAAATGAGCTTTTGGTTGCTCCAGTTTATTTGAAGGTTCTCAGTGATCAAGTGATCATTTTGAGTTTTTTTTTTTTTTTTTTTTGCCTTTGGTTGATTC
>NC_034012.1:23830428-23848243 GCF_000346465.2 Prunus persica
ATTGTTTCATGTCACTCATCTTATTTAGATTGCCCTCTTCAAGTGCTTCAAGAAGGGCACCGTTACTATTCTTGAGGATGAAAGTGATAACCGAGACGAAGGTACGACATTGCCTGTAGGTGTGCCTCTCCTAGCTTCGGAGGTATCAGAGGTGGACAATTCTCTTCATATTCCGTCTTGGTCCCAAGAGGTGTTTTGTCAACTGAGCAGCTTCAAAAAATCCAAGTCTACGGGTAGGGACCTTCACTCCACTGTTTTACAATTAAAGTCCTTGCATAATGCAGAAATCGATTCATTAAGGGCATTCGAACTTCTTAGTGATCGAATCCATAACGGAGCAGTGAATTGGGGTTCTGTTCTCTCAATGGTTGGTGAATCTACATTTACCGAGTATTACTAGGAATGGCTTGAAGATGTACTAAGTAGAAATACCCAGGTTCTTAAGGGCGCCGGTTTGTATAGTGCAGTGTTTGCCGCTATGATCAACATGCTCCAGTCATCCGAGCCTTTTGCGAGTACTAGTGTCCTGCGACAAATACTCTTCATACATCGCAAGGAGAAATGTCTATTTCCCTTTGGAATCTCCATGAAATCTGCGGTCTCCCTATTACTGGTCGATTTTATGACGAGGTTATTTCAACTGTTGAGAGTCTTAATAGGAATGACCATAAAGGCGTGTCTTATATCCCACACGTTTGTCGGTACTTGTTCTTAGCGTACCACAAAATTTTACAAGATTCGAAAGGAAAATCTGGAGTGAGAATGACTGCTTGGATAAAATACTGGTATCAAGGGCCATTCAATTACAAAAAGTCTTCAAAGAAAGCCACGCGAAACAAGTCACAAAAGCCAAAGGAAGACTTTGATCCATCTGGTATTATTGCGGAGGCACTGAAACGCACTGAGGAAGAGGAAGGCTTTTTTGAAGATTTGGATATAACTGATGAAGATATGGAAAAATCATACTTGGCTGCTATCCTTGCTTGCTGGTTATGCAAATTTGTATTTTCCAAAGACGACGTCACTTTGATTAGACCAGGGGTTTTCAAGGTTGCCAATCGAATGGCTCATGGTGTATCATTTGGCCTAGCAATTCCGGTCTTGGCTAGCATTTACAAGGGGTTGAACGATATTTCTAGCGCAGATGATCCAGGAAATTGGACAACTATTCTTCCTTTTCATTATGTGTATGGGTGGTTGGGCGAATACTTCGACACACACTTTACATCATCTTCCGAGAAGTCTATTCCTATCATGGCAAGGTTCTCTGGGCGACTTTTGGCAAAATTTTTTGAAGATTCAACAGCTTGAGCTTTGTTCCGAACTTATGGTAGAGTGAAAATGAGCCGTTTGGCCAGAGTGTTTTTAGAGTGCAAACAACTGACTAATGAAGATCATATTTCCAAAGAAGACTTTGCTTATTTGATATCCTTCGTTTGGGATACGTTTCTCTACGACAGGAGAACTACCGAGTCATCCAACCTTATAGCCCGCACTAGTTCAGTAAACAGTTCTGCTATGTACAACATGTGCCAGGAGAACTTAAAGATCACATCCGAAAATGGGACTGTGTTATCAGTGTATTCACATTGGAAGTCATGCTTAAATATTTGCAATGCATCTACAATAACCCTACCCACTAAGGACAATATCCGAGAATTTGAGGTCACATATGATTATGTTGTTTGGTGGTCAAAAGTGCATCGCTTTGAATCAACGAAGTCAAAGACAGTCTCAACTGTTGGCAAGTCGTCGTCGCTATCTCAGCCAAAATCTTTTAAGTCTCAAGGCAACGAAACTTTAGTTCATGATAAACTCATACATGGTAGAGCGCACAGAGTTCATCCAGAAGTTGAAGGTAGTTCTACCACTCTCGCACCTCAAATTCAACACCCACCTCCAGTTGATATTCCTCCAACTCGAGTCTCTAATGATAAAGGAGAAACAGAAAGCTCAAGAAGATTTCATTCCCCTCGGTCGACGAATTCGCAATTTGAAGCGAGGGCATATAAGTAGCAATGAAGATAGTGGAATCAACTTTAGGCATAAGAAGACAAGTGTCGGACCTCTCTATTGCAATTTGGAAGCGGCATACCCACTTGATGACACATTTTTTAATGATGTGCCCGCTGTTTTACAACTGGTTTTAATGAATGAGGTATGTCTTTTATTTCGCCTTGAGCCTCCCTTTTTTATACATAATTATATATATATTTTAGGGAGAAGTAGTGCATCATGTCCCTACTATGTCCGAGCTTGTGCCATTTAATCATTTGCCTATCGAAGAGGAAAATTATGCTTTGCGCCCGATAAGTGGTTCAGGTGTTAGCCTGAGAGGTACAATGCCAGTCTTTATCACGCTTTGTATTTAGAAATCTTTGATTCTACTTGCTTAACCATTACTCGTCGGTCAATGTAGGTTCACTTGCACAACAACATTTATTAAAGCCGGCTAATCATGCATCAACTTCTGAAATGTCATGTTAGGAGCCCAAATTAGGTGTTGCAGACAAAACCCTTCGCAAAGTAATCTCCGTTTTAAGAAACCAAGTAAAAAGCATAATCTTGAAAGCTTTATTGGAAAGGCTTCCGTCATTCAAAGATGAGCTTGGAAAGTTGATGACTACCCTTGACAATGTAGGGGCGAATGTCTCATCTTTACGAGCTATGATCGATGCACTTATGGTGATTGCAACTGACTATCATTCTACACACTCTATTTACTCCCAAAAACTGTCTCCCGAGGCTCAGAGCGATCGTTTAGCTGCAGTTGACTCTTCACTTTCGATTGCCTTGGCTCCATAACAAGTTGAAGAAGTTCATCAGTCTTCTATACTTGAGTCTATTCAATCTGCCAATATGCGTATGGAGGAGTTGAAGAGGGAACAAGAACAATTGGAGTTAAGATTGCGTCAACTAAATGAATCACTTTCAGAGAGTGATGCACAGCTTTCTTATCATCATGGTGAGGTCACCCGAATGAGCTCCTGTACTACCAGCTGCAGATGCCGAGACTTTAGATACATTACGAGTTTCCTTTGAGAGACTGTGTAACGGCTTCAAGGACTTGTCTTGGGAATAGCAAATTCTGTTGTTGTAAACGTTCTTTGCTTTATTTATATTTCTCTTTGAACTTGTCAAAGTGTTGATGTTTACTAGTTAACCTTCATAATGAAATAAAAGCATTTTCTTATTTCATTATTTTTTTGAATGGTTCGGATTGATGGGGAAACCCTTTGTTTTTATTTTGATGTGACTAAACTTGGAATTATTTGTCCAAGCTGCCTACGCACCCTCAATGAAAAGGGATCAAGTCATCATGTAGTTCAAGGGATTTTTATTTTTTAAAATTTTTAAAATTTAATTTTTTTTTTGGTGTCTTAACTTTTGGTTAAGCCGCCCTTTCGAGTTTTCAGCTCAACAGACTTTCTCATGCTCTAACTTTTGCTTGGATCACCATTTCAATCCAACGAGCCACACTTTTTTTTCTTTTTTTGGGTGCCGTACACAGTTTAGGCTCATGCGGGCTAAGAGCTGGTAGTCACTTCATGCATAGTATTGTTTCAAGAACTTTTCGTTGATAGGGCCAATTCTTAAACCATCCTCCGTTACAATCTTGTAAGCGCCACTTGTGTATACTTCTTGTACTACGTAGGGCCCATCCCATTTCGAAGTAAACTTGCTTTCGATTTTGTGTGTTGTGATGATAGGTCTACGTAATGCGAGGACGAGATCTCCCACCTGAAAGATCTGGGGCGTACTTTCTTGTTAAAAGCATTCGAAAGTCGAGCTTGATAACACTCTAAGCATTGTTGCACTTCGAGTCTCTTTTCGTCTAGTGCTTCTAACTCTTTGAGACGTAGCTTCGCATTCTCTTCATTAGTTAATCCCTCTTGTATAGCCATCCTTAATAATGGAATTTGACTTTCTAGAAGCAAGACTGCTTCCACCTCATGAGTGAGCACAGTGTAGCCAGAGTAGGCGTCCGATAAGCCCACAATGCTTCATTTATCCTTTCATGCCAATCTTTCTTGGTTCTTCTAACAACTTTCTTCAACAGATTGCAAAGAGTTTTGTTGAACACTTTCGCAAGACCGTTGGCTGGAACATTGTACATTGAAGAGTTGCGTTGTTTGAAACCACAGTCTTCACACAATTTATCCATCAACCGATTCGAGAATGGCTTTCCATTATCTGTGATGATGTAGCATGGCACACTATATCGATTAATGATGTTTACCTTGATAAAGCTTACTACGTTCTCTTTCTTCACTTCCTTTAGAGGCACAGCTTCCGCCCATTTTGAAAAGTAATCTGTGGCTGCAAGGATGTAAGAATGATCGTCGGAAGATTTAGGTGTTATCGGTCCCACCACATCAAGACCCCACGCATCAAATGGCCATGAAGTAATTGTAGGATGTAGCGGCTCCGGCGGCTGATGTATAAAGTTGGCATGGAATTCACATGCTTGGCATTTCTTCACATAATCCAGGCAATCCTTGACCATAGTCGGCCAATAGTAGCCCATCCTTTTTATTTGAAAATGTAGCTTTGGCCCTGATTGATGAGCTCTACAAATTCCTGAATAAGCCTCCTTCATTGCTTTGAATGCATCTTCTTCGGCCAAGCATCTTAGAAATACGCCTTCAAATGAATGACGGTAGAGAATTTCTTTGTAATAAATGAATCGAGGTGCCCAATGTCGTACCTCTGATCGATGTCTTGAATCATCTGGCAATTTTCCATGCTCAAGATAATCAATTAAAAGATGTCTCCAGTCGTCAACGTCAATGGACAGTACCGAGATAACGTTGACTCCTTCTTGCGATGCCCCAATTGTTAATGGAACGACCTAACGTTGGCAAACTAGAAGATTTCGCTTTATCTTTTGTCAATGCCAACATAGCGGCAAGGTTGGCTAAGGCATCTGCCATTTGGTTGTCTTTTCTTGGCACATGCTCCAGCGTCACGAAGTCAAACCTTTCCAGTAATTGCGTGGCCAATTGGTGGTATGGAATTAGATCATTCTTCCTAACTTTATAGTGGGTCAACAGTTGGTTGATCACTAACATAGAGTCACCATTTACTTATAAACTCGATATCTTCATCTCCATGGCTATTTGTAAGCCCATGATCAAAGCCTGGTATTCTGCAACGTTGTTCGAGCATATTTCACTTAGAGAGAATGAATTGGGCAATACGTGTTTCTCAGGTGATACGAAGACTATGCTAGCTCCTGCCGAATCTTTACGAGCCGATCCGTCAAAGAACATCATCCAAGAAGGAGAAACGTCAGTGAAGAAGACTTGTTCGGCGGGTAAGTCATCTAAAATTTTCCAGTCTGTTGGAATTGGATGATCGGCTAGGAAATCTGCAATAGCTTGCCCCTTAATCGCCTTTGCTGGAGTGTAGATGATTTCGTATTGATTGAGAAGTAACGCCCCGTCAAGACTGGTTTTGATATAACGTACCTCACTGAGTTAGCTCGTGCAATTAGGTGAACCGTGAATGCTTGCATGTAGTGCCTTAACTTTTGGATAGCAAAAACAAGTGCAAGACACGTCTTTTCTATAGGCGTGTAGTTTAGTTCGGGACCAGTAAGCGTTCAGCTTAGATAGTAGAGTGTTTTCTCTTTGTGTGACTCATTCTCTTGCCCTATAAGGGCTCCAATTGATCTTTATTGAGTCGCAATGTACAATATGAGTGGTTTGCCTGGAATTGGAGCTCCTAACAGTGGTGAACTCGATAGGAACTTCTTTATGCTTTCAAAGACATTGTGACAAGCTTCATCCCAAACAAATAGAACATCCTTTTTCATAAGGCGACTGAATGGCTGACACCTCCCTGCTAAGTTTGAGATGAATCACCGAATAAATGCGAGGCGTCCTTGTAAACTTTTCAACTCACGTAAATTTCTTAGCTCAGGCATATCTCGGATAGCTTTAATCTTAGTATGATCTACTTCGATACCTCGATATTTAACGATGAAACCAAGGAATTAACCTGAGGTGACGCCGAAAGCACACTTCAAAGGGTTCATCTTGAGTTGGTACTTCCGCAATTTGTTAAACACCATTCTCAAGTCTTTCAAGTGATCTTCTCTTCTTTTTGACTTGATCACCAGGTCATCAACATAGCACTCGACATTCTTGTGAAGCATGTCACCAAAGATCTTTTGCATTGCACGTTGATAAGTCACACCTGCATTCTTAAGGCCAAATGGCATCACCTTGTAACAGTAAATTCCTTTTGGAGTGCGGAAGGCTGTGAGTTCTTCATCTTCTGGCGACATTCTTATTTGATTGTATCTAGATGAACTATCCATGAAAGACAAGGCTTCGTGACCTGTGGTTGCATCAACCATGAGCTCAATTATGGGCAATGGAAAGTCATCCTTCGAGCAAGCCTCGTTTAAGTCTCGAAAGTCAACACAAATACAAATTTGTCTAGTGATTTTCTTCTTCACCGGAATAATGTTCGCTATCCACGTCGGGTATTTCACCTCCCTAATAAATCCGGCGGCGATCAACTTGTCAACTTCGGCTTTGATTTGACTTAGGAGCTCCAGACGGAAATGACGTTGAGTTTGTTTGATTGGACACATTCCAGGTTTGACTGCAAGGTGATGGACCACAACTTTTGGATCAAGGCCTAGCATCTCCTTATACGTCCAAGCAAAGACATCTTTATACTCAAGTAACAGCTGATGATATGATTCCTCTTCGCTAGGATTCAATAGTGTACTAACTAAGATAGGTCTTGGATCTTCATTTGTGCCCAAGTTGAGCTCTTTTAATTCATCAACAGTCGCTTGGCCCCCATCTTCTAATGCAGCAGGAGCAGCATGAACCTCTTCATTGAGCTCTTTAATCATAACATGATGAACAACTAGAATCTCTACTTCTTCATCGTCACTTTCATTTTGTTGACTCAAAGTTTTTCGAGTTTGTATGATTGTTCATCGTTTCACTTTGAGTTGGTCACCTGAAGTTACGTCTAGTGTTGAGTGACGTTTCATACGTGACGGGATAAGGCTCCGGATTTCATTATCTTCCGTCGAATCAACATGAACTCCACTTTCCAACTCTCGTTCGCTTTTCTCTTCAGACAGCTGGCTTGGAACTCCGAGTCTTTCTAGCGCCGATCTGTGCGGAGCTGATTGAATTCCCCTTTGATTCTTATGTCCATATATCCTTTTGAACACAGAAGGTTATGATATCGATTCTTTGATGCGGCTAAAAACTGAGGTCCGCTGGGTAGGCTTGGCTAAACGGTCGAACACTGAGGCTCTTTTAATAGCCTTCGGTTCTTCTTCCTCCTCAACCAGTTCGACACTAATGGATTGAGCTTCTGCCTTCTTTTCTTTTCTTCTAGCAGAGATCTTGACAGGTGCGACATGAGTAAAACCTAGGCCTGTTCTAGCTGAGTCGATTGTGTAACCCTACTCTTTCAACTTGTTTTGGGTTTCGCTAAGGCCATGTGTCCTTTCTCCTGTGACATGTGGATTAAGCTCCCCCAACGAGGAAGATAAGCTGAAGTCATAACCTGCCTTTGACATGAGCTTATAAGCATTATGATCAAAACCTTTTTTAGTTCTTTTGACCAGAAATATTGCATCTTGTAATGGTCTGACGAACCTTGGTACTGAAGATTTCGACACATCTGAATTACTCAATTTGGGTAAAGGCATGGTTGAAGACTCCTTCAAGAACATTATGTCACTTTCCCCTAACTTCCTCAATTTCAATTCTTCTCCAAATGGGGATTGGCCTTCCTTCCTTCGGGATGATGAGACATAACGAAGAACAGGAATAGATACCTTCTGTGAATCTATCAGTGGTGACCCCATTTGTCTGAAGGCAGTGTTTTTTGACTTGTTATCGTCATTCTCTTCAGCAGAAAGGCACTTTGACTGCTAATCTTTTATTGGTATGGCCTTGCCAGTTGAGTGAACCTCAATGGGAATAACTTCAGATACCACGTCTTCATCGATGTAGAACTTGGTGTCGGCAAAATAGGATTCGGCTTCGGTAAATGGTTTGACATCACCCAGGATTTTCTTCACTCCACCTCTGTAAAATTTGAAACATTGATGTATAGTTGAAGGCACTATCCCATTTTCATGTACCCACGGCCTTCCCAAGAGAAGATTGTATGAAGTCTTAGCATCAATCAAGTGAAATAGGGTGTTTGACTTTAAGTCACCTATCACGAGCTCAATTCTGATCATGCCCATGGCTCTTTGTCCTCCTTGATTGAAGCCTTGAATCATGAGACGACTTCGAGACAATTCATCCACGGTGATGCCTAACTTTATCATTGTGGGCTTTGGCATGATGTTTATTGCCGAACCTCCATCCACGAGCATTTGACTAAGTTTTTGTTCACGAATATACCCGGATACGAAAAGCGGACGGTTGCATGGTTTGGACCCTAATCTCAGTTTCTAATTTTTCGGCCTCTCTCATTTTATTTGGATGAATATTAAGGTCCATCAGCGCCTTTACCAATGCCATGCGTAGTGCTTCAGGAAGTTCTACCGCTTCCTCAATATTGAAGTGCGATGGTGAATCCTATACTTGTGTCAGGACCTTTTGCTCTTCATGAGTTTCAGATCTTCCTTCCAAGACATCTTCATCATCTACTTGATAGCAAGTTGTCATATGAATAGTCTCCATTGGTCTTCTTACGAAGAACACTTTGGGAAAGTATTCTCCTAGCGTAATTGGAATTCGAGGTTCTTGAGTTAGTGGTCCACTTTCTTGGCCAGAATCTCTCCTCACCATTATTCTGGTTTTGCTTTTAGAGCGTTTGTGCGAACTCCCCTTTCGCTGCTCCCTCTATGATTGAGTATTTTGTCGTTGAGGAATGCGCTTTGTACGAGGCTTTCACCGAGTAACGGGCGTCTATCCTTCATTGTCATCGAAAGACGAGTCACCAACGAAGCCATCACTACCTTGATTGTTCTGTTTGCCTGCCATTTCTTTTGTACCCGGATCAATTACTTGGTGTATGCCCCTTGTTGATTGAAACTCCAATCTTTTCGACAATGCAGGCAGCGGCACCGGATAGAAGGATCCAAACACAATTGTGGCAACGTTCGCATCTGCGATTTCGTCAACGTCCAACTCAATCCTTCCTTGCCTACCTAAGTTCATAATTAGCTCTTTCAACACAAAACATTTCTCTACCGGATGGCTGACAATTTGGTGGTATTTGCAAAACTTAGGGTCGTTGACTCGGTTCATCTCCTCAGGCCGCTTGCATTTTGGCAATTCGATCACCTTTTTTTCAAGCATGTCCTCCAGCATACCTTCGACATCGGAGTCAGGGAAAGGGTACGTTTTTTCCTCAAACTCCTTTAAGGTGCGTCGACTTCTATCCACCTCTCGAGATGGCTCCATTCTTTTGACTTCTTTCTTCTTATCTCGGGTGGAGATTTTAACAGGGACAGTGTTTATTGTCATTGCCTCCTTAGTAGGCTTCTTGACGGGCTAATCTGTCTTTTGTCCAAAGACTTTCTCCTTTCTTTGCTCCATGATGGGCTCATGCTTTCCTCTGTGACTAGCTATACTCAACTCCATATCATGGGCACGAGTGGCTAGCTCCTCAAACGTGCGGGGTTTAATCCTTTGTAGAATGTAGAGCAACCCCCAATGCATCCCTTGAATGCACATCTCAACTGCAGATAACTCCAAAAGCCTATCCTTGTAATCCAGGCTTAACGAGCGCTACCGATTGATGTAATCAACGATAGGTTCATCTTTCCATTGGTTGGTATTTGTGATTCCATCATACTCACGGTGCGACGAGTGCTATAGAATATGTTCAAGAATTCTCGCTCCATTTGATCCCAATTGTCGAGAGACTCGAACTCCAAGTCTTTATACCTATAAAATGTATTTCCTTTCAAGGAACGAACAAATTGTTTCACTAGGTAGTCACTCTCCATCCCAGCATTATTGCATGTTTCGACAAAGTGTGCAACGTGTTGTTTTGGGTTACATTTTCCGTCAAATTGTTGGAATTTAGGAGGTTGATATCCTGTCGGCATCCGCAGACTGTCTATCCTCTTGGTGTATGGCTTGGAATATATGAGCGTGTCTCGGGAAGGTGCTCCGTATTGAACCTTGATGGTGTTCGCGATCATATCCTGAAGTTGTTGGACTGATAATGAACCCACCGAGGCAGCGTCGACTTTTTCCGTGCAACTTCTCACCTGACTTTATTTCATGACCTAATCCTTTCTCGCTGGATTCAACTTCATGATGTGCTCCTTTCTTGTGTACATCTTGACCAGGCTCCTTATCCTGATGTGCCTCCCACTGTTGATGAGAGAAGCAATCTGTGCATCCTTCTCTTCGACCATCTTCATCAATTTCGTAACCGCCTCGCTCATATGGGCCAGTTGTTCTTCAATAGACATAGCTCTCGTCACCATGACCTGCATAGCCATAGAATAAGACTCACCTACAGACGCCGACGTAATCTTCTTCTGTTGGTCATCAGGCGGGGATCCATTCGAGTCAGTGTTTGAAACAGGCGAGAGTGAGCGTTCTCTTGAATTCTTCGAACCCGAAAAACTCCTCCCTTCACTCCGAGAGTTTCTCTCATCTGCTCGAGAGGTATTCTTCTTTTGCCCCAATGAGGCCAAATTGATAACTGGTTCGCGCCTTCGGTGAACATCTTTCACCTTGGCTTGAGTCGGTATGGAAGTAACATGTTGAGTTGCGGATATCTCCTTGGCCTTTCTCCCGGTGACGACCCCAGTAGAGTCTCCGTTTGAGAAGGAGGCGCTCACGCTTTTGCCTCTCGTCGCGGGAACGGTTTGAATCTTCTTGGACGCCATTGTTTTCTGTGTGTTGATTGATTTTGGAATTGGAGAAAGAGATGAGAGGTAGAGATGGTCCCACAGGGCGTGCCAAATTTGTAAACACGAAAATCCTGCGACAAATGAGATAAGTACACGTGTACAAAATAATTTTGTATTAATGAAATTTAGGGTTACAATCTCTATATTGAATCCTCTGATTCAATCTCCAAAGTGTATAAAGAAAATTTGTGTTTGATGCAAGGGTCGTAGAGACTTGATCTTGATCAAACAGGTAGCACAAGGCTTGTTTGGTGTTTGGATTTCTCTAAGGTGAAGGAACCGGCACGTATTTGTTGTGCTTGGTGGTTCTTCCAAAGTAGAGTGAAGAATGCAGAGAGTTTTTTGTTTCTTCTGAATGCTAGGTTTTTCTGACCCTTTCTTTCGTCTTGAGGCCTCCTATTTATAGGCTTTTGTAGGATGCCTGACCTAAATAACTTTCCCTATTTAAAACCTTATTTAGTGGGATTTTGATTTGATTTAAATCACTTCCCATAATCTGGCAATTTAACCAGATTATCTTCAATTGATTGACCTGATTAATATTTGATTTAAATCAGAGTCAATCACAGAAGATTATTTCCCATAATTTTGTCTTCATCTTGAACCGTTTGATGCACTCCGACGGATGTCGCCACGTGTCACTTTTTGACAACTAATCCGATTTTGATGAGTCACACGCCACATATGAGAATTATGGGGCCCACAATTTAATCCACCAAACCCTAATTATTTTCTTATTTAATGGAATTTAATTCGCCATAATTTCTTTGTCTACAGTTACCTGCAGAAGCAACTTGAGGTTTCTGACTTTATCCCTATTCATGATTCCCTGATCATGTGGTTAAGTCTCTTAGTGTGTTTTGGACTCCTTATGAGACCTTGGTTCCTTGGCTTGAGCTATTTTCTACTTATATATTTTTTTCCTTTATTTAACAATGTCATTTCCAAGATTGGTTTGTTATCTACATACAATATTAGGAACACGACTCAACTCCCACTAATCTTCTTGTAATAGAAGAGATTCATTCACATCTTTGAAAAGATTCAAACCCTTTTGACTTTCTTATCAAAATGAATGTTTCTAGCTCCCACTAGCTTGCTTGAGTTCATTGATAGACAACTTTAGCTTATACACTTTGTGACATGAACCTTGGGTCATTTCATAAAAGCCATTTTGTGTTTCCTTTTGTTCAAAATTCACAATTCAAGTATTTAGCTATTGCAAGCAATATTCGAATAGTTACAAGTGAGAAAGTTTATTCATAGTCAATCCTTTCACATTATTGTTGATGTAGGATAAATTGTGGGTTTGTTCCTACGAAGGATTGGAAAAGGGGAAAAAATTCAAAATCAGAAAATTGGGCTTCAAATATGGAAAATCATGCTTGCGCATCAATTATGGCGCTAGGAAAAGAAGGAAAACAATCATTGAGATTTTCGGGTTGCTTCATTTCTTGAGAAGATCTATATTATATTTATATTTCTAGAATAAGTTATCAATTAGGATATTATTTTCTTGATATGATTTAATTATGATTTAAATTATTTTCTTATTTCTTAGGTTTTAGGAATATTTTAGAACCTAGGGTTTCCTATGTTTTTAGGGTTTCTTTGTTTTCTTTTCAGGACAAACTACATAAAAGCCCCCAACCTATAGGGTCATTTTCAAGTTCATACTCAATCTTAGGGACATTTACTAGTACATACTCAACTTCACGGAAACCTTACAAATTGCCCCTTCCGTTAGCCAAACCGTTAGTGAATCTGTTAAATGCTGACATGGTGCATGTGGATTCCATTTTTAATGACATGGACCTCCAAGTGGACAAACAAATAATAATAAAACAATTATCTACTTTTTAAAATTAATTTAAAATATTAAAATTTAAAACTCAAAAGAAAATTGAAAAAAAATATCTCCTCTCCTTACCAAGCGAAGCCAGTCATTCTAGCCACCCAAACCACCACCCATCTCAGCCCACCACCCATTCTCTCTCATCTCTCCTCCAACATTAATCCCTCCTCCGCCCCCAACCCCAACCATAAACCCAGCAGTCACCCATCCAACCGCCATTATAGCCCAATCAAAACACTCTAGATCTCCAAAGGTGTTTGAGCAGAGTCCATAGCAAAATGGGTCATGCGGCTGTGAGTGACCTTGTGGCTCCACATTCTCTTCATCCACAACACCTGCAATATTCAAACATAAAATAAAACCAATTTCATCTATTAGCAACTATTTGCTGTTGATTTTGATGTAATTAAGACCAACCACCAACCACCGACCACTTACAGTGCCAAGATCAATTCTGATTTTCTAAGAAGCATCAAAGAACGAAATCGGACCAGAGAGAAAGAGTGAGGGATTGGTAACTTACTAAGTTAAGCTGTCAAATCCAAGAAAATATGAATTCTTAGGGAACGAGTAATCTGTTGTCATTGGAGCCAGCAAAACCAACTTTGATTGATAAAAATATATATATCTTCTCTCCTCAAAACCCCCTACCCAGCGAAGCCATCCCAATCCAAACCCTCCTCGACCTCATCAATGTATGGACGCGACTCGACTTGTTGCTTAGATCTGGGTGGCATAAGGCCGTGTTCGAATATGAGGTTTGGGGCCGTGCAACCAGATCCCTAATACTCAATCAAAGAACAAGCATAGTTGCATATTTGTAAATTTGAATCAAAGAATAAAGTTCACAAGCTTGAGTCGCAAACTCGAAGATCAACATTTTATGACTGAACAAAATGAGACCCCTTGAGTGACCATACAAAACGCCCATGGAGGTTGAACCAAGGGGGAGAGAGAGAGAGACAGAGACAGAGACAGAGATGGCGACTTGATCTGGGTTGGAAAGAGTCAGATTTAATAGAGGTGGGTGAAGCTATGAGGAGGGTGGGTTGGAGATCAGGCTAGACACTACTACAAAAAAGCAAAAAGACGACGGTAAATCACCGTCGTGTATTTGGTTTTTCAATGGTCGTGGAATCCACCGTCATCTTTTCCCTCATAAACCACGACGCTAAATAACCGTCGTTGTTAAACAATACAACGTCATCAAAAAATACAAAACGACGTCTTTGTACTGCAAAAAGATCTAAAAAAAGCAATCGATGATGATAATAGACGACCAATTCTCTAAAAAGACCGTCGTTAAAAAGGGAAAATATGACACATATTAAGAGAACAAGGCCGCAAGATAGACATACAACGACGACAATAAAAATACGCCGACGTTAAATATAATTTTCACGACAATAAAAAATATGACGTCTTTAAATACATTAGAAGACGACGTTATTGATACCTACTACGTCGCACATATAAACACAACCGTCGTACAATTAATTTTCCACTTCGATTTTTTGATAAAAGATGACGTGGAAATAGTTGTCAGTGTCATTATTTACGACGTATGTGTTTCTATAGTAGACGTTGAAAAACTAAACAACGTCAGTTACAAATATATGAGAGTCGTATTAAAAAATTTATACGTCCTATTTTCAGAAACAAACAACGACCATAAATATTAGACGTTGTTAAATACAACAACGTCGGAAAACAATAAAAACAGACGTGTTTAGTCTGCTAAAGTTCTACAACGTCTCTTATTTACAAAAAACCGTCGTGAAATAAATTTTCCACTTCGATTTTATCTAAAAAAGATGACGTGGAAATAGTTGTCAGTGTCATTATTTACGACGTATACATTTATATAGTCGACGTTGTATTTATATGTATTCATTACTCACGACGCACTTAATAATATAGACGACGTTGAACGTCTAAACAACGTCGGTTCCAAATAAATGAGAGCCGTATTACAGAACATATAGACGGCGTAGATTATGATGGGAGCCGTATTACAAATAACGTCGTTTAATTGTTATTAGACGGCGGTTATAATGAATTTCCGTCGGAATTAATTTCGTTCCTCTTCGTTTATAAAAGAACTTGCGACGTGGAAAATGTATGATGACGTCGTATTTTTTAACGTTCAGATTACATATCTCGTTTTTTAGACGTCGGTATTATGGGATTGGAGTCGTGTTATTTTGAATTACATGGCGGTTCTTTATCCTTCACCGACGTGATATCCTGAATAATTGCTTCACAATAGCGTCGTGGTTCTTCATTGTTACGTTGCTTTAAGACGTCGGTAAATATGCTGAATAACTGATTCACAATAACGTCGTGTTTTATTTGAACGTAGAAAGTGAAGAAATCACATTACAATATATTACAAAATTAATGTCATACACTGCCAATTACATAAGCATCATTCAATCCATATATCTTCACACCCATCTCGAATATTTTGACCGCCTAACTCACCTACCAGTTCATCAAATGTGTCAACATTTGGCATCCCTCTAGTAAATGGCTCACACTCAATTATCACATCACCTAATACTTCATCACCAATAACATCATTATATTCTCTACTAGGCATTGATAACACTACCGACCAACCACGATGCATCGGGTCGTCAACAAAAAATATTTGTTTGACTTGAGAAGCCAAAACAAATTGGTCATTCCTATGTCCAATTTTACTCAAATCTACAAGGGTAAATCCAAGTTCGTCGACTACAAGACCAGAACTATCTATCCAATCACACCTAAAGACTGGGATTGTAAACTTTTGGTAGTCAAGGTCCCAAATTTCTTGAATGACACCATAGAAACCCATATTTGAGAGAATTGGGTTTTTATCCTTGGCACTAGCAACTTGCATGGTATGTGCAAGTAAATAAACTCCACTATTTTGAGTTGTCCGCACATCATCTTGTGCCTTGAAGTATCAATAATTCTGTAAAACAGACATCACTCATCCCATGTTTTGCCTTCAAATTATACAACTTCACTAATGCCGATAACTTCGTGTACTTTCTACAACCAGGGTACACTGGTTGATCTCCATCCCCAATCACATTGGCAAACTCATACGGATCCGAACCAAAATCACCAAAATCATTATCATCCATATCAATTTCTTCAGACACAAAACTGTACCTACTATGGCCATCATCTTCTTCAACATTTCTGCTAGCATTAGTAGTTGCTTCCCAAGGTTCTCCGTGAAATGTCCAATTCTTATAGCTTTGGTCAATTCCATTAAAGTATAAGTGATCCCTTATAATTCCAACCCCAAACAACTTCAAATTAACACATTTAACACATGGACAACGGATATGTGTTGTAGTTAGAAGATTTTCTACAGCAAAGTTCAAAAATGCTTCCACCCCAAACTCATATGCCTTCGATCTTCTATCCGAGTGCATCCATGACTTATCCATCTCCGACACTATAACCTATTATCTATAATAAAGTGAAAATACAGGCAATGACCATCACTATAGCAGATTATACAATGATCTAATCGCAAGTAATAAACAACAGAGACGACGGGTTTTAATCAAAAACAGACGTATTTGGCATATATAGACGACGGATTTTCAACAGACGTCGTCTATTATACGTAATACAAACGACGGTTTATGAAAAAACCGTCGTGTATAAGTAATACAACGACGGTAGTTTAAAAACACCGTCGTGTAATCGTCGTCGTACGCCTTAAAATTCGTCGTGTCTCAGTTTATTTTCAAGAACACAAAACCCATTAAGAACACAACATATATATGAAACCAAGCAAGAAACCAACATATACATGAAACCAAGCATGAAAACAATAAATCCATTCCCAATTCAACATAACATAGGGTGATTAAAAGATACGACAAAATTAAATCCATTCCCAATTCAACATAACAGATAATGTAATCCATGAACCCATTAAACAGAAAATCCATGAACCCATACCTATAAGCATTGGTGCACTTTGCACCTTCTCCAGAGCGGAAAATGACAAGATCAAATAAAGGTGTCCTTTTGCTGGAAATCATTTGGAAGTTGGTGATGTGTCTTTTTGTGTTGATTTCCAGCAAAAGTACACCTTTATTTGATCTTGTCATGAACCCATTAAACAGAAAATCCATGAACCCATACCTATAAGCACATTATTAACAGATCGCAAAGCATATACCTAAAACCCTTTAACAAAACAACCTAATATCATTCAATGAATTTACAAGGGGAAGATAGGGTTTGTACTTACAGGTTGGACGAGCTCACAGATTCGACGAGCCTGGAGAGTGCAACTTTTAATTAGAGCAGAAGTGAGAGAGCGAAATGTTATGTCGCGTGAAATCTGAAATTTTAGGTTTCAGGGATCAAAGTATAAGACTAAGAGCCAAATCTAAAAAAATTTAGGTCGCGCGAAAATTTTTAGAGCGCGCGCGTTATAAAACGTCGAAAGAAAAACCAAGGCGAAAGTTCTACAAGTACCGACGTAAATTTAATATTCCACGACGGAAACTTCATTTTTCGGATTAAGAACGTAAGGCCGTTCATTTTTCGGATTAATTTTAAATTTATTTTGAATTTTTTATATAACGACGACTGAAAAACCACGTCGGTGTTAAGAAATTAAAGACGTTGTAAATTATATAAACCGACTTACATATTAAAATAACGTCGTTTAAAGCGTAAACCATGTCGTATGTTTTACTGTACGACGTAAAATATGTATTCCACGACCCAACCACCGTCGTTAAAAATTAATACACTAAACCCATAAAATTAAATTATACAATTTAAAAAATTAAGTTTATAAAAGGTTTTATGGTTTTAAAGCCTAACATATAACATAGACTACCCAAAAATTATACTTTAAAAATAAACCCCAATAAATAACAACACTAATCTCTAAACCCTAGACTCTAAACCCTAAACCATTAAACTAGAAGTGATTTTATGACTCATCAAACAATTTTGTTTTGGATGGTCATTTTAAATTTTTGTTATTCAAATGAATTTTTTCAAGGTTTATGTGGAGAAAATATATCATGACTTCATAGGAGTTGACTTTTCATTTT